>NW_028320491.1:12500-155253 GCF_062004578.1 Staurois parvus | reverse complement strand
TCGTGGTGCATCTACTGTTTATTGTCTTCCCTTTATGGCGACTGGAAACCTCCTGACAAGCTCTGTGTATAATGTACCTCCCAAGCATCTACCAACCTTGTACCCATTTTAGGAGGACTTTATTAAAAAGTGGGCTCTCTGTGGATCGGGCAGTATCTTTGCCTAACAAAGTGTTTTCCATTCTGGTGGGGGAGTAACCTATCTGTAAGAACCCCACTGACAAGTGACTAGAGGCCTTTTCTAGAGCTCTCTGCTCCCTGGCAGTTCTTGCTGTACAAACTGTCTTGCCCATGACGTTCATCTCTCAATCTCTGGCTGACTGGTCAAATGTCATTGGTTTGGGTACAGATCACCTTGGTAGTTGACCCCCTGGTCATAAAACATTTGGAAGTCACATTCTCAGCCTTGAGCTGCAGTATGAATGGGTTGTTGGAGGTCTCCTGTTCTAAGTCTCTTGTCAGTGAACATGAGGAGGACCCTTCAGCTAAAGTGTTGGGCTGTGGAACCTGTATGCAAAAAGTGCTTGATCCACATGTCCCTCAAGGGACATTTCGTAACCACTCTGGGTGCCATCAACCAGAATGTTGCTGGTGGCAAGATTACCCATCTTCTGGGGAAAAAAAATCCAGGTCTCAGCCTAGAAAACCTCACCCATGATGGTGGCCAAGAAGAGTCCTTTTCAATATTCTGTGGCCTCAACCTCCAAAGTCAACAAGTCTGGCACTTGGTTTGCCCACAAAACATGGACTTCCAAGGCCTCCAAATCCTCAGATAAATCTTCAAAGTGAAGGGTTGTCTGTTAGCCTTTTCAGACACTTTGACAACCTGCATCTCTGATGCTTGGACGCCTGAGGTGGTTCCCGGAGTCTACAAGCTAGAGTTTCACTCTCTGCCCCTTCCCAGTTTCATGACTTTCAACTTTCCTGTGTCACAGCTTAGATCTGCATGTGGCTTTCTGGAGCAGGGTGTCATTGTCCCAGAGTCTATGGCAGAACGGTTTCAGAAGTTCTACTCCAGACTATTCACAGCTCCCTTCTTGGATCTCAAGGCCCTAAATTCTTCATTGGAGCCCAGGATTGCTGCATGTAATCCTCCAGATCTGTCATAGCCTCCCTTTAGGGAGACTTTCTGGCCACTGTGGGCATGAATGATTCTTACGTGCTTGTTCCATTGTTTTGGAATATAAGCAGTGCCTTCTCTTAGTATTGGGCCTTCTGCTCTTGCAGTTTGTGGCCCCAGCCATTCAGGCTGTCATCTATACAGTGAGTATTCGACCAAGGTGCTGGCCCAGGTGCTACCCTTACTGCGGTCTCAGGGCATCCCCATTGTGAGATATCTAGATGACATCCTGCTGAGAGAACAGTCTGCACAGGTTCTGGTGGACAAATGTGGCTCTGAACAGTCAGACCTTCCCGAGGTTCAGCCGGGTTCTGAACCTTCACATATCAGCTTTGGATCCAGGTCATTATGTGGAATATCTGGGTCTTCTTCAGAACACAGCTCAGCCTTGGTGTTGCAGGAGACTTGGGTGTCTGAGAATTCACATCTGATCAACATTCTTGAACTTCAGTCAATTTGGTTGTCTCTGCAGTGCTGTACCTCCTGGCTGGAGGGTCATAGTAACCCAGATTACATTGGATAATGCCATGGCAGTGCCACACAATGGCCTCCAGGGAGGAACCATCACTCCGGCAAAAGAGGTAGGGTGGATCATGTCATAGGCAGAACTTCACTTTACTGCCATATTCGTCATTTACATTTCAGGTATGGACAATTGTCAGGCAGACTTCTTCTTCAGCTGGCAGCACCTAGACCTGGATGGAATGGTTCCTGTTTTAGGACTTGTGTTACAGATGGGGGATACCGGATATGTAGCTCCTCACCTCCCAGGTTCACCAACGAACTGGGTGTGTTTGTCTCCAGGTACAGGGATCCTCTGGCAGAGGCATTGGATGCTCTTGTGGTTTCCTTGGGATCTGTACACCCAGGTCTATACTTTCTTCTCATGAAACGTCTTCATCTGCTTTACAGAGCACAGAGAAAGGGCATTTCTGTGATCCTCATAGCGCTTGATTGGCCTAGGTGGATGTGGTACTCTGACCTGATCAGACTCCTTGCGGATATTCCATAGTCTCTTCCAAGTGGTCCAGGTCTCCTGTACCCAGGACCAGTTTGCCACCATGATTCAGGGTTGCTGGCTTTATTGACATGGCTGTTAAAGCCCAGGAGCTAAGGGACAGAGACATCTCGGAATCAGAAATCCTATCAATGATAATTTCTCAGAAGTCTTCTTCCTGCAGGCTCTATCACTGCACATGGAAGACATACTTGGTGCAGCACAAGAAACTTTCACTCCAGGAAATTCGATGTGAGATGAGTTTTGTCCTTTTTGCAGATAGACCTGGATCAGCATTTAGCCCTCACACCACCGTGGGTCCAATCTCTGCATCTCTGCTCTGAGATTTGAGATTGTATTCCAGATTCTGTTGACTTCCCATTCTTTAGAGATACAATGTACAAAAATCCTAATGTGGCTCCCCCTCTGATCTCCCCTTTGACTCCAAAGGATCAGAATGTGGTGCTCTCTGCACTTCAGTCCACCAGTCCAAGAAATTCCCCTCTCCACTCTGACCAGGTTGTTTTGTTCCTCGTTGTCATCACCTCTGCCAGGTGAGTGTCTGGGCTGGCAGTCTTATCCTGTAGAGGACGGGTTTGGTCATACACAAGGACAGGGTGGCGGAAGCCCAGAACCTCCATCTTACCTAAGGGAGCTTCAACTTTTCACCTCAACAAGGACATAGTTCTATTCCTCTATCTGGTCCAGGTCACCAGAAGGAGATCTCCCTCCATGGCCTGGATGACGTTCATGCTGTGAGAGATTACCTCTCAGCCACTGCTTCCTTCAGTTCTCTGTCATTCCTGACGGTCCTTGTAAGTGTTGAGCAGCTCTTGTTCCATTGTTTCTCAGTTGCTCAGACAGACCATTATTTGGGCTTATGATGATAAGCACCGGGTTCCCCCCTTCCCTGTCTGGATGCACTATTAAATCAGCATTTCTGGGGTTCTTAGGCATCAAGCTTCCATTCCCCAGATTTGTAAGGATGCCCCCTGATCTTCCGTTCACACGTTCTGTAAGTTCTACCAGCTGGGTCTCCTGCAGGATTTGAGTTTAAGACTGGTTTTTCTTCCACCTCCATGCAACTTACATTCACAAGGGGTACTCCTCTCCTTTCTTCATGGAGAAATTTTACATGGACCCCCTTTTCTACACAGGCATCCCTGGCCTACAACCCTAAGCCTTGTTATTTCCTCCCCCTCCGATCACTGGATCCCCTGCTGTACAATCTGAGTGGTCTTCCTAGCATTCTTTTATTTAAGAGTATTCACTTGTAAAATGAACAAACGGAAATCCAACCACCATAAAGCTCTTAGAAACCCTTCACAGCCGTTGTCCTGTGTAGCTGGAATAGCACAGCCATGACATCATGAGGCCAGATATACAACAGAGTCCGACATTCTAGGGAAGTCTATCAGGAGCCCAATAGGGTTGTACAGTGAGGAGAGATTTGGTCCAAGGACCCCATACTTATTTCAGTTTTCTGGAGATCCTCCAGTAGAATATGTAAGCAGGTAAAGCAGCAGAGCTTTGCATCCTTAAAAGAATTGGCCTTGACACCAGTTCACTTCTACATGACCTATGACTTGGAAACAACTCATTTCTCCTGCCGGACTCACACCTAGGCCTTGGTACCTGGAGGTATGGGTTACACCTAGTATGTCCTCTTCAGAACATCTCGGCTTCTGTGCTCTCCCCTTTACAATGAGTTGCTCTTCTTTGTTGCAAATTTTGTGCCTCTCTGGGCCTTCCTCAGGTGTTTGTCCCACACACAGCCCCCCCTTGTACTGAGGCTTCTTCCCTTATGGGGGGCCCCTGTAAGAACAGATTCTTCTCCATTCTATTACATCTAAGAGCAGTAGTTCTTCTTTGGCTCCCCCTGCATTCTGCCTGGGGCCCCACCTTTACTTATACTACATAGAGATAAAGAATCCTGGAAGCCAGTCCTTGTTGTCTCCCTGGGGCGTCTTTTTTTTTTTTTTATCACCTCCCATGGAATGTCATTCTCCCTCCATCTGTCCTGCCCTGAGTACAAACACTTACCATGCGCCTTGTGGATGGGGTCAGGACTGTCGTCTATGGCTGCCGTCAATGTGTTACCTTGACAACCGATCCCTCTTCTGTTGGTGAGTAATTTATCTTTCTTTAGGACTTCTGCCTTCGGCAATCGTGTCCCTCCATTCCTACCTGCACCCATTCCCCTGGAGGTCGGGGTTCCTGGGTTTTTTACAGCAGCTTACATCGGTTTTTCTGAAGGGTCACTGTAACGGAACCGGACCCCGACTGCACTAGGGTATTTCTGTTAGACTCCCGCTTCCCTGTCCGAACACAGATCCATGGATACCACCGCTGACCATTCAAGAGGAGACAGCTCCAGACTTGAAGGATTCCAGGAAATAGACTGCTTTATTTTAACATAGGTACAAGATATATACACAGGGCGGGGCAATACATTTAGTAACAAGAGACACACAGACACCCCCCACCAAGCCAATACACAAACACATACATCCCATAATAGTTGCGCCCAAGCCAGACACACAATGGGACAACCACATGGCATTAAACAATGAACAACCCCCCCCCCCCACCTATACATGTCTACACAATAGCAGGACATTCCACCCTTTACCCCTAACAGGCAAAGGGTGACTTACACATAAGAGGGATATGGGGAGCTGAGATGGGTCTCCCCACCTCTCCAAAGTGAGCTGTGTTCCATGGGCCCCCCACCCAAAGTGAGCTGTGTTCCATGGGCCCCCCACCCAAAGTGACTCCCGTCACAGTCACCACCTGCTCTTCTCTACATCTTTTGAAAACCATTTCTTGAAAGTTGGTTGAGTCACCTGTCTGTCTGGGTCCATTGATCCTCCTGTCTATGGGTCAGTTGCTGCAGGTTTGGCTTTTTGTTGCCCAGTTCTCAATTTATATGTTGGAGAGGCCCCATGGTCTAAGAACCCACCCCTGTGTCCTGCACAGTATGATGCAGATTGTAGGAATGATGACTTACCGGTATGCTCCGTATCTTGGGGTTCAGTACAGGACACGGGTCCCTCCCCACTCTTCTCCTTACTGCTTGGAGAGGCCCCATGTCTAAGAACCCACCCCTGTGTCCTGCACAGTATGATGCAGAGGGTAGGAATGGTGACTTACCTGTATGCTCTGTATCTTGGGGTTCAGTACAGGACACAGGTCCCTCCCCTCTGCTCCGTGACCTGCTTACCACTTGCTAAAAAACTGAAGCCTCACGGAGCGGGTGGGGTTTTAGGAGGGTACACTGGGGTGGGTGGTCCCAGCAAAGCTTTTGGCAGTGTCCAGTCACCTGAAGGCAGCAGCATGTAACCTGGGGCTGGAGTCTATGAATATCCAGCCTGTGTCCTGTACTGTACCCCAAGATATGGAATTTACGGGTAAGTCAGAATTCCTGTTGTCATTACATGTGGGCGGGGAGTATGGATGCACAATATTCTCCACTCTGATTATGATTGGTCCTCTGCCTGCAGTGACTGTGAGACCCGGGACATCTCCTGGTTGGCTGAACAGGCCTCTCAGCGGTATTACCAGAGCAGTGGTCTGCGACCCCGACTCACCCTGAAGAAAGAAGGAGCTTTGCTGGACCCCCAGGACCTCATTCTCTACATCCTGCAGAGCAACGAGGAGGTAAGTCTCTTCACTTTCCCTTGTCTGCCAGGTGGACCATTAATAGGAGAAGTCCTCATAGATGGTTTGTGTTTTTAAGGTTCTGGCCGAGGTTCATTCCTGGGATCTGCCACCACTGACCGATCGCTACAAGAAGTCATGTCAGAGTCTTGGTGTTAGTAAGTGTTCATCATCATAGATTGATCTGTGAGGATGTCCTGGGGTCCATTATGATCCACCAGGATGTTCTGGGGTCCATTATCCACCCTTATTTTCTGGAATGCATTATGATGCACGAGGATGTTCTGGGGTCCATTATCCACCCGGATTTTCTGGAATGCATTATGATCCACGAGGATGTTCTGGGGTCCATTATGATCCACCAAGATTTGCTGGGTCCATTTTGCTCCCCCAGGATGTCCTGGGGTCCATTATGGTCCCCCAGGATGTTCTGCAGTCCATTATGATCCACCAGGATGTTCTGGGGTCCATTATAGTCCTTCAGAATGTTTTGGGGTCCATTATGATCCACCCGGATGTTTTGGAATGCATTATGATCCGCCAGGATGTTCTGGGGTCCATTTTATCCACCAAGTTGATCAGGGGTCTATTATGGTGAACAAGGATGATCTGGGATCTATTATGATCCACCAGGATGATCTGGGATCCATTATGATCCACCAGGATGTTCTGGGTTCCATTATGGTCCACCAGGATGTTCTGGGGTCCATTATGGTCCACCAGGATGTTCTGGGGTCCATTATGGTCCACCAGGATGTTCTGGGGTCCATTATGGTCCACCAGGATGTTCTGGAGTCCATTATGGTCCACCAGGATGTTCTGGGGTCCATTATGGTCCACCAGGATGTTCTGGGGTCCATTATGGTCCACCAGGATTTTCTGGGGTCCATTATGATACACCAGGAGGTTATGGGGTCTATTATGATACACCATGAGGTTATGGGGTCCATTATGGTCCACCGGGATGTTCTGGGGTCCATTTTGGTCCACCAAGATGTTCTGGGGTCCATTATAGTCCATCTGGATGCTCTGGGGTCCTTTATGGTCCACCATGATATTCTGGGGTTCATTTTGGTTCGCCAGGATTTTCTGGGATCCATTATAGTGCTCCAGGATGTTCTGGGATCCATTGTAGTCCACCTGGATGTTTTGGGGTTCATTATGGTCCACTAGGAGGTTCTGCGGTCCATTATGTTCCTCCAGGATATTCTGGGGTCCATTTTGCTCCACCAGGATCTTCTGGGATCCATGATAGTCCTCCAGGATGTTCTGGGATCCATGATAGTCCTCCAGGATGTTTTGGGATCCATGATAGTCCTCCAGGATGTTTTGGGGTCCATGATAGACCTCCAAGATGTTTTGGGATCCATGATAGTCCTCTAGGATGTTCTGGGATGCATAATGGACCACTGTTACCCAATGTGCTCTCTTGTAGAGGAGAACAGTCTGGTACTGAAAGCTCTGGAGCAGCAGGAAGTCAGCACTTGCTTGTCTCTCTGCCGTCTGGCCCTGAAGTCGATGGATTTGAGCCCCCTGCTGCGAGCATTGAAGCTGCAGTCATCCCTTCGGGAATTGCACCTTAGTGGGAACGTCCTGGGAGACGCAGATATGGAGGAGCTATCGGCCTTGCTCAGTACAATCCCTCACCTAACCCATCTCAACCTGTCCTGTAACCGGCTGACTCAGGAGGGGATCAGGAAGTTGGTGCCGGCAGATGGGGGGCATTTTGAGGTGAGTCTCTAATTGGTGTATGGGGTAAGTGGGCCGTTGTCCTTGTCTGCTACTCAGTGAATAGTTTGTCTTCTCTTCAGAAACTTGAGGAGTTGGATCTCAGCTTGAACCCGCTGGGGGATGGGCTGACACAACCTCTGGCCTCACTGCTCCACCATTGCCCTGTACTGACCGCTATCAACCTCCGGGGGTGCCAGCTCTCCGCCAAATTCCTGCAACAGTATCGCCTCCTACTGGCGGAGGCCTTCAGAGGTCAGTTCCTGAAATGTACTCTGCTGCTCTGACCCTGCACTGGTGTCCTCTGCTACTCTGACCCATCCTTCACTGGTGTCCTCTGCTGCTCTGACCCTTCACTGGTGTCCTCTGCTGCTCTGACCCTGCACTGGTGTCCTCTGCTGCTCTGACCCATCCTTCACTGGTGTCCTCTGCTGCTCTGACCCATCCTTCACTGGTGTCCTCTGCTGCTCTGACCCATCCTTCACTGGTGTCCTCTGCTGCTCTGACCCTTCACTGGTGTCCTCTGCTGCTCTGACCCTTCACTGGTGTCCTCTGCTGCTCTGACCCTTCACTGGTGTCCTCTGCTGCTCTGACCCTTCACTGGTGTCCTCTGCTGCTCTGACCCTTCACTGGTGTCCTCTGCTGCTCTGACCCTTCACTGGTGTCCTCTGCTGCTCTGACCCTTCACTGGTGTCCTCTGCTGCTCTGACCCATCCTTCACTGGTGTCCTCTGCTGCTCTGACCCATCCTTCACTGGTTTCCTCTGCTGCTCTGACCCTTCACTGGTTTCCTCTGCTGCTCTGACCCTTCACTGGTTTCCTCTGCTGCTCTGACCCTTCACTGGTTTCCTCTGCTGCTCTGGCCCTTCACTGGTGTCCTCTGCTGCTCTGACCCTTCACTGGTGTCCTCTGCTGCTCTGACCCTTCACTGGTGTCCTCTGCTGCTCTGACCCTTCACTGGTGTCCTCTGCTGCTCTGACCCTTCACTGGTGTCCTCTGCTGCTCTGACCCTTCACTGGTGTCCTCTGCTGCTCTGACCCTTCACTGGTGTCCTCTGCTGCTCTGACCCTTCACTGGTGTCCTCTGCTGCTCTGACCCACCCTGCACTGGTGTCCTCTGCAGCCCTGACCCTGCACTGGTGTCCTCTGCTGCTCTCTCCCTGCACTGGTGTCCCCGTAGTCTCCCCTGCTTGAGCTCGGTCCCCGTAGTCTCCCCTGCTTGAGCCCGGTCTCCCTAGTCTCCCCTGCTTGAGCCCGGTCTCCCTAGTCTCCCCTGCTTGAGCCCGGTCTCCCTAGTCTCCCCTGCTTGAGCCCGGTCTCCCTAGTCTCCCCTGCTTGAGCCCGGTCCCCGTAGTCTCCCCTGCTTGAGCCCGGTCCCCGTAGTCTCCCCTGCTTGAGCCCGGTCCCCGTAGTCTCCCCTGCTTGAGCCCGGTCCCCGTAGTCTCCCCTGCTTGAGCCCGGTCCCCGTAGTCTCCCCTGCTTGAGCCCGGTCCCCGTAGTCTCCCCTGCTTGAGCCCGGTCCCCGTAGTCTCCCCTGCTTGAGCCCGGTCCCCGTAGTCTCCCCTGCTTGAGCCCGGTCCCCGTAGTCTCCCCTGCTTGAGCCCGGTCCCCGTAGTCTCCCCTGCTTGAGCCCGGTCCCCGTAGTCTCCCCTGCTTGAGCCCGGTCCCCGTAGTCTGCCCTGCTTGAGCCCGGTCCCCGTAGTCTGCCCTGCTTGAGCCCGGTCCCCGTAGTCTGCCCTGCTTGAGCCCGGTCCCCGTAGTCTGCCCTGCTTGAGCCCGGTCCCCGTAGTCTGCCCTGCTTGAGCCCGGTCCCCGTAGTCTGCCCTGCTTGAGCCCGGTCCCCGTAGTCTGCCCTGCTTGAGCCCGGTCCCCGTAGTCTGCCCTGCTTGAGCCCGGTCCCCGTAGTCTGCCCTGCTTGAGCCCGGTCCCCGTAGTCTGCCCTGCTTGAGCCCGGTCCCCGTAGTCTGCCTTGCTTGAGCCCGGTCCCCGTAGTCTGCCCTGCTTGAGCCCGGTCCCCGTAGTCTGCCCTGCTTGAGCCCGGTCCCCGTAGTCTGCCCTGCTTGAGCCCGGTCCCCGTAGTCTGCCCTGCTTGAGCCCGGTCCCCGTAGTCTGCCCTGCTTGAGCCCGGTCCCCGTAGTCTGCCCTGCTTGAGCCCGGTCCCCGTAGTCTGCCCTGCTTGAGCCCGGTCCCCGTAGTCTGCCCTGCTTGAGCCCGGTCCCCGTAGTCTGCCCTGCTTGAGCCCGGTCCCCGTAGTCTGCCCTGCTTGAGCCCGGTCCCCGTAGTCTGCCCTGCTTGAGCCCGGTCCCCGTAGTCTGCCCTGCTTGAGCCCGGTCCCCGTAGTCTCCCCTTCTCAGCTCCGGTCCCCGTAGTCTCCCCTTCTCAGCTCCGGTCCCCGTAGTCTCCCCTTCCCTGCTCCGGTCCCCGTAGTCTCCCCTTCTCTGCTCCGGTCCCCGTAGTCTCCTCTGCTTGCATACTGTAATAAGAGTTCTGGTCTCCTGTAGGCAGTGTCCACATGAAGAGCCTCTCTCTGTCCCATAATCCTCTGGGCTCCATTGGAGTGGAGCTAATCCTGAAGACTCTTCCTCATGACATCATCTCCCGGCTGGATCTCCAGGCTGTGACCGCAGGGGAGGCCCTTATGGTGGAGTCTGTGGTGAGATATCTGTCTCAGGTAGGTGTGAAGTCCCACAGGTACATGGAGCAAAGTTCTGACCAAATGTTCTCTCTGCCGTCTCTACTTTGGGGGCTGATGTATTCTTCTCCTGATTGTTCCCACGTTGAATACCCATCAGTACTGGTCCTCTATCCGGACGCAGGGCGGTCCTCTATCCGGACGCAGGGCGGTCCTCCATCCGGACGCAGGGCGGTCCTCCATCCGGACGCAGGGCGGTCCTCCATCCGGACGCAGGGCGGTCCTCCATCCGGACGCAGGGCGGTCCTCCATCCGGACGCAGGGCGGTCCTCCATCCGGACGCAGGGCGGTCCTCCATCCGGACGCAGGGCGGTCCTCTATCCAGATGCAGACCTCTAACCGGACCTGGGGCGGTTCTCTGGAAACAGGGCGGCCCTCCATCCGGACGCAGGGCGGGCCTCCATCCGGACGCAGGGCGGGCCTCCATCCGGACGCAGGGCGGCCCTCCATCCGGACGCAGGGCGGCCCTCCATCCGGACGCAGGGCGGCCCTCCATCCGGACGCAGGGCGGCCCTCCATCCGGACGCAGGGCGGCCCTCCATCCGGACGCAGGGCCGTCCTCCATCCGGACGCAGGGCCGTCCTCCATCCGGACGCAGGGCCGTCCTCCATCCGGACGCAGGGCCGTCCTCCATCCGGACGCAGGGCCGTCCTCCATCCGGACGCAGGGCCGTCCTCCATCCAGATGCAGCCCTCTAACCGGACCTGGGGCGGTTCTCTGGAAACAGGGCGGTCCTCTATCCGGACGCGGGGCGGTCCTCTATCCGGACGCGGGGCGGTCCTCTATCCGGACGCGGGGCGGTCCTCTATCCGGACGCGGGGCGGTCCTCTATCCGGACGCGGGGCGGTCCTCTATCCGGACGCGGGGCGGTCCTCTATCCGGACGCGGGGCGGTCCTCCATCCGGACGCGGGGCGGTCCTCCATCCGGACGCGGGGCGGTCCTCCATCCGGACGCGGGGCGGTCCTCCATCCGGACGCGGGGCGGTCCTCCATCCGGACGCGGGGCGGTCCTCCATCCGGACGCGGGGCGGTCCTCCATCCGGACGCGGGGCGGTCCTCCATCCGGACGCGGGGCGGTCCTCCATCCGGACGCGGGGCGGTCCTCCATCCGGACGCGGGGCCGTCCTCCATCCGGACGCGGGGCCGTCCTCCATCCGGATGCAGTCCTCTAACCGGACCTGGGGCGGTTCTCTGGAAACAGGGCGGTCCTCTATCCGGACGCAGGGCGGTCCTCTATCCGGACGCAGGGCGGTCCTCCATCCGGACGCAGGGCGGTCCTCCATCCGGACGCAGGGCGGTCCTCCATCCGGACGCAGGGCGGTCCTCCATCCGGACGCAGGGCGGTCCTCCATCCGGACGCAGGGCGGTCCTCCATCCGGACGCAGGGCCGTCCTCCATCCAGATGCAGCCCTCTAACCGGACCTGGGGCGGTTCTCTGGAAACAGGGCGGTCCTCTATCCGGACGCAGGGCGGCCCTCCATCCGGACGCAGGGCGGCCCTCCATCCGGACGCAGGGCGGCCCTCCATCCGGACGCAGGGCGGCCCTCCATCCGGACGCAGGGCGGCCCTCCATCCGGACGCAGGGCGGCCCTCCATCCGGACGCAGGGCCGCCCTCCATCCGGACGCAGGGCCGTCCTCCATCCGGACGCAGGGCCGTCCTCCATCCGGACGCAGGGCCGTCCTCCATCCGGATGCAGCCCTCTAACCGGACCTGGGGCGGTTCTCTGGAAACAGGGCGGTCCTCTATCCGGACGCGGGGCGGTCCTCCATCCGGACGCGGGGCGGTCCTCCATCCGGACGCGGGGCCGTCCTCCATCCGGACGCGGGGCGGTCCTCCATCCGGACGCGGGGCCGTCCTCCATCCGGACGCGGGGCCGTCCTCCATCCAGATGCAGTCCTCTAACCGGACCTGGGGCGGTTCTCTGGAAACAGGGCGGTCCTCTATCCGGACGCAGGGCGGTCCTCTATCCGGACGCGGGGCGGTCCTCCATCCGGACGCGGGGCCGTCCTCCATCCGGACGCGGGGCCGTCCTCCATCCGGACGCGGGGCCGTCCTCCATCCAGATGCAGTCCTCTAACCGGACCTGGGGCGGTTCTCTGGAAACAGGGCGGTCCTCCATCCGGACGCAGGGCGGTCCTCCATCCGGACGCAGGGCGGTCCTCCATCCGGACGCAGGGCGGTCCTCCATCCGGACGCAGGGCCGTCCTCCATCCGGACGCAGGGCCGTCCTCCATCCAGATGCAGCCCTCTAACCGGACCTGGGGCGGTTCTCTGGAAACAGGGCGGTCCTCTATCCGGACGCGGGGCCGTCCTCTATCCGGACGCGGGGCGGTCCTCTATCCGGACGCGGGGCCGTCCTCTATCCGGACGCGGGGCCGTCCTCTATCCGGACGCGGGGCCGTCCTCTATCCGGACGCGGGGCCGTCCTCTATCCGGACGCGGGGCCGTCCTCTATCCGGACGCGGGGCCGTCCTCTATCCGGACGCGGGGCCGTCCTCTATCCGGACGCGGGGCGGTCCTCTATCCGGACGCGGGGCCGTCCTCTATCCGGACGCGGGGCCGTCCTCTATCCGGACGCGGGGCCGTCCTCCATCCGGACGCGGGGCCGTCCTCCATCCGGACGCGGGGCGGTCCTCCATCCGGACGCGGGGCGGTCCTCCATCCGGACGCGGGGCGGTCCTCCATCCGGACGCGGGGCGGTCCTCCATCCGGACGCGGGGCGGTCCTCCATCCGGACGCGGGGCGGTCCTCCATCCGGACGCGGGGCGGTCCTCCATCCGGACGCGGGGCGGTCCTCCATCCGGACGCGGGGCGGTCCTCCATCCGGACGCGGGGCGGTCCTCCATCCGGACGCGGGGCCGTCCTCCATCCGGACGCGGGGCCGTCCTCCATCCAGATGCAGTCCTCTAACCGGACCTGGGGCGGTTCTCTGGAAACAGGGCGGTCCTCTATCCGGACGCAGGGCCGTCCTCTATCCGGACGCAGGGCGGTCCTCTATCCGGACGCAGGGCCGTCCTCTATCCGGACGCAGGGCGGTCCTCTATCCGGACGCAGGGCCGTCCTCTATCCGGACGCAGGGCCGTCCTCTATCCGGACGCAGGGCGGTCCTCTATCCGGACGCAGGGCGGTCCTCTATCCGGACGCAGGGCGGTCCTCTATCCGGACGCAGGGCCGTCCTCTATCCGGACGCAGGGCCGTCCTCTATCCGGACGCAGGGCCGTCCTCTATCCGGACGCAGGGCCGTCCTCTATCCGGACGCAGGGCCGTCCTCTATCCGGACGCAGCGCCGTCCTCTATCCGGACGCAGCGCCGTCCTCTATCCGGACGCAGCGCCGTCCTCTATCCGGACGCAGCGCCGTCCTCTATCCGGACGCAGCGCCGTCCTCTATCCGGACGCAGCGCCGTCCTCCATCCGGATGCAGCCCTCTAACCGGACCTGGGGCGGTTCTCTGGAAACAGGGCGGTCCTCTATCCTGACGCAGGGCGGTCCTCCATCCGGACGCAGGGCGGTCCTCCATCCGGACGCAGGGCGGTCCTCCATCCGGACGCAGGGCGGTCCTCCATCCGGACGCAGGGCGGTCCTCCATCCGGACGCAGGGCGGTCCTCCATCCGGACGCAGGGCGGTCCTCTATCCAGATGCAGACCTCTAACCGGACCTGGGGCGGTTCTCTGGAAACAGGGCGGTCCTCCATCCGGACGCAGGGCGGTCCTCCATCCGGACGCAGGGCGGTCCTCCACCCGGACGCGGGGCGGTCCTCCACCCGGACGCGGGGCGGCCCTCCATCCGGACGCGGGGCGGCCCTCCATCCGGACGCGGGGCGGCCCTCCATCCGGACACGGGGTGGTCCTCTATCCGGACACGGGGCGGTTCTCTGGAAACAGGGCCGTCCTCCATCCGGACGCGGGGCCGTCTTCTACCCGGACGCGGGGCCGTCTTCTACCCGGACGCGGGGCGGTCCTCTACCCGGACGCGGGGCGGTCCTCTACCCGGACGCGGGGCGGTCCTCTACCCGGACGCGGGGCGGTCCTCTACCCGGACGCGGGGCGGTCCTCTACCCGGACGCGGGGCGGTCCTCTACCCGGACGCGGGGCGGTCCTCTACCCGGACGCGGGGCGGTCCTCTACCCGGACGCGGGGCGGTCCTCTACCCGGACGCGGGGCGGTCCTCTACCCGGACGCGGGGCGGTCCTCTGGAAACAGGGCCGTCCTCCATCCGGACGCGGGGCCGTCCTCTATCCAGACATGGAGCGATTCTCTGAAAACAGGGCGGTCCTCCATCCGGGTACACATCGAACAGATGTACAGTAGACGTAAGTCGGAGATGTTTTTTCTGATGGTCCTTATGTTGGTCTCCTCTCTGTCTTGCAGGATGGTTGTGTCTTGTCCCAGCTGGTCCTCTCCTGCAACAACCTCAGTGATGAATCAGTACAAGACTTAGCCAGGTTCCACTCGACTCATCCGGACGCAGGGCGGTCCTCCATCCGGACGCAGGGCGGTCCTCCATCCGGACGCAGGGCGGTCCTCTATCCAGATGCAGACCTCTAACCGGACCTGGGGCGGTTCTCTGGAAGCAGGGCGGTCCTCCATCCGGACGCAGGGCGGTCCTCCATCCGGACGCAGGGCGGTCCTCCATCCGGACGCAGGGCGGTCCTCTATCCGGACACGGGGCGGTTCTCTGGAAACAGGGCCGTCCTCCATCCGGATGCGGGGCCGTCCTCCATCCGGACGCGGGGCCGTCCTCCATCCAGACATGGGGTGATTCTCTGGAAAAAGGGCGGCCCTCCATCCGGACACAGGGCGGTCCTCTATCCGGACACGGGGCGGTTCTCTGGAAACAGGGCCGTCCTCCATCCGGGTACACATCGAACAGATGTACAGTAGACGTAAGTCGGAGATGTTTTTTCTGATGGTCCTTCTTATGTTGGTCTCCTCTCTGTCTTGCAGGATGGTTGTGTCTTGTCCCAGCTGGTCCTCTCCTGCAACAACCTCAGTGATGAATCAGTACAAGACTTAGCCAGGTACCACTCGACTCTCCCAGGTGTCCCCTCTTCATGTACCTGGTGATTCCCGGCAGCCCTTCACTCTTCTTTACTTCCATCTAAGCCTCTTCCTTTCTGTTTTCCACTGACCTTTGTTGGATCTCCTGGTGGACATGGTCTGTGTATGGTTGGTGACACTCGGCTCTCTCTCCTTCCTGACCTGTGTTGGGTCTCCTGGTGGACATGGTCTGTGTATTGTTGGTGACACTTGGCTCTCTCTCCTCCCTGACCTGTATTGGATCTCCTGGTGGACATGGTCTGTGTATGGTTGGTGACACTCGGCTCTCTCTCCTCCCTGACCTGTGTGGGGTCTCCTGGTGAACATGGTCTGTGTATGGTTGGTGACACGTGGCTCTCTTCTCCCTGACCTGTGCTGGATCTCCTGGTGGACATGGTCTGTGTATTTGTTGGTGACACTCGGCTCTCTCCTCCCTGACCTGTATTGGATCTCCTGGTGGACATGGTCTGTGTATGGTTGGTGACACGTGGCTCTCTCTTCTCCCTGACCTGTGCTGGATCTCCTGGTGGACATGGTCTGTGTATTTGTTGGTGACACTCGGCTCTCTCCTCCCTGACCTGTATTGGATCTCCTGGTGGACATGGTCTGTGTATGGTTGGTGACACGTGGCTCTCTCTCCTCTCTGACCTGTGCTGGATCTCCTGATGGACATGGTCTGTGTATTGTTGGTGACACTTGGCTCTCTCTCCTCCCTGACCTGTGTTGGATCTCCTGGTGGACATGGTCTGTGCATGGTTGGTGACACTCGGCTCACTCTCCTCCCTGACCTGTGTTGGATCTCCTGGTGGACATGGTCTGTGTATGGTTGGTGACACTCAGCTCTCTCTCCTCCCTGACCTGTGTGGGGTCTCCTGGTGGACATGGTCTGTGTATTGTTGGTGACATTTGGCTCTCTCCTCCCTGACCTGTGTTGGATCTCCTGGTGAACATGGTCAGTGTATGGTTAGTGACAATCGGCTCTCTCTCCTCTCAGGTGTCTCCTGGTATCCTCTTCTCTGAAGACTATTGACCTCTCTGGAAATCCCAAAGTGGGAGTAAAAGGGTTTCAATCTCTTTTATACGCCGTTCAGGAGCGAAATCAGGAAATGGATGAGCTTCACCTCACAGGTGAGGACACTGATGGGCTCCATAGTTTACATATAGTATAGAGAGAGATGGTCTCCTAGATTGTAAGCTCGAAAGAGCAGGGCCCTCGATCCCCTCATGTTTTGCATTGTATTGGTATTGTTCTGTCACATGTTCTGTCTCCCTTTGTAATGTACAGCGCTGAGCGAACTATTGGCGCTTTATAAATACTGTATAATAATAATAATAATAATAATTGTCTCTATGGTCTCCATCTGCCATTGGAATGGGGGGGTGGAGGGGGCATTTTCTGTCCCTCCTCAGTTCAGTGCATTGCCTCATATTCTCCCAGCTGGAGCCACGGATGTACAATTCCTCCACATCGGAGTATTCCCACACATGAAAAATCCAGTCATTAATTCCACAATTCCAGGAAGTCTAAAGTCCAGATCCATCAAGCATATTTCCAGTGCAGGACGAGGTGACACATTGACTGCAGCCAATGAGCAGCTCCCTTCACTGTGTCCATCTTCTGGAGGGTTCAATCATATACAATGTATGGCCGCATGATTTGTGGATAACAGACATCACAGCTGACCATCTGCCATTTCTAGAGGGCTGTCTGAGAAATCTGGAGGATGCTCTGGGATTTCTAGAGGGCGGTCTGGCATTTCTAGAGGGCAGTCTGGGAATGCAGAAGTTGGTCCAGGATTTCTGGATGGGCGGTCTGGAGTTTCAGGAGGGCGGTCTGGAGTTTCGGGAGGGCGGTCTGGGATTCCCGTAGGCTGGTTCAGGATTTCTGGAGGCATGTCTGGGATTTCCAGAGGGCGGTCTCTTCACTAACACTGACTACTCTTCTTGCAGGATGCGCCATTCAAGGTCCTCTCAGCAGATCCTTATTGGACGGGGTGTCATCGCTGCTCCATGAACTACGGCTGGGATCCCAGAGCCTCTCCAAGAAGGACTGGGAGTTGGTGACGCAGGCGTGGGGCGGCGAAGCTCGAGTCGTCTCCCGTCATAGCAAACTCTTCTTCAGGAAGACACAGGAATGGTGAGCGCTCTGCAGGGGAGGGACAGTCTCCTTCACTGTCTCCACGGCAACCCGTTGGAGATCTAAATTCAGCAATTAAATCTTCCCGTATATGAGAATGTCTGTACAATCTCTGACCTCACCGGGGCCAATCTGTCGTATTCTGGGGTCCTTCTCATCAGAAGAGAGATCTGGGAGGACAGAACCCAATAAGTTGAAATGCCATCAGTGGATCGTTTAATATCACTCGTCATACACAACCAGACTAACTTGATGTAATGTCCTCCAATCCAGAAATAAAGATCACATTGGCCGATAAACGTCCTGGAAGAAAGGGAAGTTCTTGTCTCTGACAATGGTCCTACACACTGAACTATTCACATAATTCGACATTTGTTATAGAGGGGGCCGCCATATTTCATACGATATTCGTTCTAGTACACGGGGGCCACCATATTTCATACGATATTCGTTCTAGTACACGGGGGCCACCATATTTCATACGATATTCGTTCTAGTACACGGGGGCCACCATATTTCATACGATATTTATTCTACTACACGGGGGCCGCCATGTTGCAGAGAACAGAAATGTGTCGTCTGGATGAGGTGCAGGATTCTAGAAAGAATTCGTTGCAGCCCGGGAAGTAGAACCTTCGTCCTCCTGGTCCAGAAGTCCTGATGGAATGCATTGGCCCAATGGTTGCGTCTCTCCATCACGTGGGATGTCCTGCTATTTATCGATCTCATACAAGCACGTCCCTAGTTGTGAGCACCATGTTGTGATGGGGGATAACGACTTCCAGTTGGTGGTGCTCTTGTTTGGCCTGCCTTGGCCTTCAGGGTTTTGACAAAAATTGAGGACTCGTTCTTGGCAATGCTGAGACAACAGGGACTCTCTATTGTGAGTTACCTGGACCAGCTTCTTCTCAGGACAATGGCCCAGGCAAGGGTGTTCCTGGAGTAATGGGTCTGATCTTGGACATGGCCCAGGCCAGGGTGTACCTAGAGTAATGGGTCTGATCTTGGACATGGTCCAGGCCAGGGTGTTCCTGGAGTAATGGGTCTGATCTTGGACATGGCCCAGGCCAGGGTGTACCTAGAGTAATGGGGTCTGATCTTGGACATGGCCCAGGCCAGGGTGTTCCTAGAGTAATGGGGTCTGATCTTGGACATGGCTCAGGCCAGGGTGTTCCTAGAGTAATGGGGTCTGATCTTAGACATGGCCTAGGCCAGGGTGTTCCTGGAGTAGTGGGATCTGATCTTGAACATGGCTCAGGCCAGGGTGTTCCTGGAGTAGTGGGGTCTGATCTTAGACGTGGCCCATGTAACGGACCCCAGACACCCACGACTGAGTATCTCCGTCAAGAAGCTGCTTCTCAGGCTCTGGAACATGAGACCAGTGACTCTGGCTATTGTTACCCCAAGATCCAGATGACACCAGTCTTGAAGTAAACTAGGAGGTAGACTAGTTTATTACACTCGGGACAATCCCCCCTCCCTGCATAATGACACAGGGCGAGGCAATCCCCCCTCCCCTGCATAATGACACAGGGTGGGGCAATCCCCCCTCTCCTGCATAATGACACAGGGTGGGGCAATCCCCCCTCTCCTGCATAATGACACAGGGTGGGGCAATCCCCCCTCCCTGCATAATGACACAACTGGGGAAATCCCCCCTCCCCTGCATAATGACACAGGGCGGGGCAATCTACATTTAGTAACAGGAGACACACCAACAGACAGTCCCATCAGGTGGGAGGGCTGCTGGAGACACCCCCACCAAGCCAATACACATGAACACATACATCCCATAATAGTTTGCTCCCAAGCCAGACACACAATAGAACAATGAGATGCTGCCACATGATACCAATGGGGAGCTGAGACGGGTCCCCCCCCCCCCCCCTCGAGATCTTCATTCCCCATGCCAATGATGACCCCCCCCAGATATTCACTCCCCATATCAATGATGACACCAACACCCCCATCCCCCCAGATCTTCACTCCCCATATCAATAATGACCCCTCCTCCCAGGTTCTTGCCCCACCCCTTTCCCCGCCCTCTTGTACAGTACATCTTTTGGCCGGTGGTCACCAATGTTCTCAGTCTTCTGCCTGCTAAGAGACTTTATATCTATTTTCAGAACCTTGGAGGCGTCCAATGACAGCGGACATCCGGGAAACGTCTTCACTGCAGACCTGAGGCAATGGAGTCCTGGGAGACCACTGATGTGACCCCCGTTTGCCATTTCTGTGTGTTGGGACGGTCTTCCAGCCCTCAGCCAATCACATTCCATTCCATTCTTCAAGGGGTGGGATTATTGTCAAGTATTAGAGAGCCTGGGGGCAATTTCTGGTGTGATTGGTGGTAGGGGGTCCCGAGGACACTTCCTGGTGTGAATGGTGGTAGGGGCCCCGGGACACTTCCTGGTGTGATTGGTGGTAGAGGGCCCCAGGACACTTCCTGGTGTGATTGGTGGTAGGGCGCCCTGGGACACTTCCTGGTGTGATTGGTGGTAGGGAGCCCTGGATCACTTCCTGGTGTGATTGGTGGTAGGGAGCCCTGGGACACTTCCTGGTGTGATTGGTGGTAGGGAGCCCTGGGACACTTCCTGGTGTGATTGGTGGTAGGGAGCCCTGGGACACTTCCTGGTGTGATTGGTGGTAGGGGCCCCAGGACACTTTCTGGTGTGATTGGTGGTAGGGTGCCCTGGGACACTTCCTGGTGTGATTGGTGGAAGGAGCCCTGGGGCACTTCCTGTTGTGATTGGTGGTAGAGGGCCCCAGGACACTTCCTGTTGTGATTGGTGGTAGAGGGCCTGGGGGCACTTCCTGTTGTGATTGGTGGTAGGGGCCTGGGGGCACTTCCTGTTGTGATTGGTGGTAGGGGCCTGGGGGCACTTCCTGGTGTGATTGGTGGAAGGAGCCCTGGGACACTTCCTGTTGTGATTGGTGGTAGAGGGCCTGGGGGCACTTCCTGTTGTGATTGGTGGTAGAGGGCCTGGGGGCACTTCCTGTTGTGATTGGTGGTAGGGGCCTGGGGGCACTTCCTGTTGTGATTGGTGGTAGGGGCCTGGGGGCACTTCCTGGTGTGATTGGTGGAAGGAGCCCTGGGGCACTTCCTGTTGTGATTGGTGGTAGAGGGCCCCAGGACACTTCCTGTTGTGATTGGTGGTAGGGGCCTGGGGGCACTTCCTGGTGTGATTGGTTGCTCTCTGAGAATTGGTGAGATTCCTGCTGGTGGAAGGACCGTACGTGGTGTAATCTGATATCCTGCAGATGGATGTGGGACAATACACCGGGGAAGCCGGGATCTCAGGTGGGGGAGGGGAGTGGTGAGATCTCAAGAAGGACAGGTCCTCTTCCATCTGCAATGTCCTTCATTCCCATTGGATGTAGAGAGGGATGGGAGTCGTCTTTCTACTGGCCATAGTACCTGATCCTGCGTCTCCCATAATGCACTTTGAGGACGGCGACCGCTCAGTCACCACTTCCTGCTACGTGCGCAGCCACATTGTAGCATTGTATTTGTATATTGGTGTATATGGGGGGGGGGGGGGGTGTACAGTGAAGGAAATGCGTATTTGCCCCCCTGATGCTGAATGTTCGCCCCTCACAGAAATGATCGGTCTAACAATGGAATGTTCGCCCCTCACACAGAAACGATCGGTCTAACAATGGAATGTTCGCCCCTCACACAGAAACGATCGGTCTAACAATGGAATGTTCGCCCCTCACACAGAAACGATCGGTCTAACAATGGAATGTTCCCCCTCACAGAAATGATCGGTCTAACAATGGAATGTTCGCCCCTCACACAGAAATGATCGGTCTAACAATGGAATGTTCGCCCCTCACACAGAAATGATCGGTCTAACAATGGAATGTTCGCCCCTCACACAGAAATGATCGGTCTAACAATGGAATGTTCGGTGTAACACTGAGAGACAGAATACAACAACAAATTCAGCAGAAATGCGTCTAACAAATGATGACGGATCTGCATGTTCATGAGGGAAAGAAGGATTTGATCTCCTTCACAAAACATGACTTAGTACTTGGTGGCCAATCCCTTGTTGGCAGTCACAGAGGTCAGACGTTTCCTGGAGTTGGCCCCCAGGTTCGCACACATCTCAGGAGGGATTTTGGCCCACTCCTCTTGGCAGATCCTCTCCAAGTCATTAAGGTTTGGTGGCTGACGTTTGGCAACTCGAACTTTCAGCTCCTCCACAGATTTTCCATCGGATGAAGGTGTGGAGACTGGCTAGGCCACTCCAGGAACTTAATGTGCTTCTTCTTGAGCCGCTCCTTTGTTGCCTTGGCCGTGTGTTTTGGGTCATTGTCATGCTGGAACACCCATCCACCACCCATTATCAATGCCCTGGCTGAGGGAAGAAGGTTCTCACCCAAGATTTGAGGGTACATTGCCCCGTCCATCGCCCCTTTGATGCGGTGCAGTTGTCCTGTCCCCTTAGCAGAAAAACCCCCCCAAAGCAGAATGTTTCCACCACCATGTTTCACAGTTGGGATGGTGTTCTTGGGGTCATAGGCAGCATTCCTCCTCCTCCAAACACGGCGAGTTGAGTTGATGCCAAAGAGCTGGATTTTGGTCTCCTCTGACCACAACACTTCCCACCAGTCCTCCTCGGCATCATTCAGATGTTCAGTGGCAGACTTCAGACGGGCTGGACATGGGCTTTCTTGAGCAGAGGGACCGTGCGGGCACTGCAGGATTTCAGTCCATGTCGGCGTAGTGTGTTACCAATTGTTTTCTTGGTGACTGTGGTCCCAGCTGCCTGGAGATCATTGACAAGATCCTCACGTGTAGTTCTGGGATGATTCCTCACTGTTCTCATGATCATTGACACTCCACGAGGTGAGATCTTGCATGGTGCACCAGACCTAGGGAGACTGACACTTGTTTTGTGTTTCTTCCATTTGTGAATGATTGCACCAACTGTTGTCACCTTCTCACCAAGCTGCTTGGCCATAGTTTGGTAGCCCAGTCCAGCCTTGTGTAGGTCTACCATCTTGTCCCTGACATCCTTGGACAGCTCTTTGGTCTTTGCCATGGTGGAGAGTTTGGAATCTGATGGTTTGATGGCTCCTGTGGACAGGTGTCTTTTATACAGGTAACACAATGAGATTAGCAGCACTCCCTTTAAGAGACTGCTTCTAATCTCAGCTTGTTACCTGTATGAGAGACACCTGGGAGCCAGAAATCCTGCTGAATGATAGGGGATCAAATCCTTCTTTCCCTCATGAACATGCAGATCCGTCATCATTTGTTAGACGCATTTCTGCTGAATTTGTTGTTGTATTCTGTCTCTCAGTGTTACACCGAACATTCCATTGTTAGACCGATCGTTTCTGTGTGAGGGGCGAACATTCCATTGTTAGACCGATCATTTCTGTGCGAGGGGCGAACATTCCATTGTTAGACCGATCATTTCTGTGTGAGGGGCGAACATTCCATTGTTAGACTGATCGTTTCTGTGCGAGGGGCCAACATTCCATTGTTAGACCGATCGTTTCTGTGTGAGGGGCCAACATTCCATTGTTAGACCGATCGTTTCTGTGTGAGGGGTGAACATTCCATTGTTAGACCGATCGTTTCTGTGTGAGGGGCGAACATTCAGCATCAGGGGGGAGCGAATACGCATTTCCTTCATTGTAAATGGGGGTATACTGGTGTATATGGGGGTATACTGGTGTATATGGGGGTATACTGGTGTATATGGGGGTATTCTGGTGTATACGGGGGTATTCATTCTGGTGTATACGGGGGTATTCTGGTGTATACGGGGGTATTCTGGTGTATACGGGGGTATTCTGGTGTATACGGGGGTATACTGGTGTATACGGGGGTATACTGGTGTATACGGGGGTATTCTGGTGTATACGGGGGTATTCTGGTGTATACGGGGGTATTCTGGTGTATACGGGGGTATATTGTATATATCTATTTTATCAGCCAGTTTTATTTTGTATACAGCTGGAGGAGGGGGCGTGTCATTTTGTAAGCCATAATTGCTGGGCTCTGGCTGCCCCCCTCCAGTCCTGGCCTTCTATTGGATGTATTGGCCCAATGGGTTCTCTGATTGGTCCGTTCTGTAAAATGAATAATAAATGATTTTATATTTTTACACTTTTTTGCATTTTATTCTGGTTGGGGGAGCCATATATCATCATTGGCCAAGGGTGGTTGGAGGGTGGAGCTTAAACAGGTCAAGTTGTGTGATGTCATAGACGAAGCCTGAAGATGCTCGGCGATCGCTGACATCAGGGTGAACATGGAGACTTTCCAACTTTCCATTCCGGAGATGTGGAACTTTCCATTCTTGATGGAGGCGTGTCAGGATGTTTGAATGATTAAGTCGGTGCTGTTGATTGTTTAATCGATCAATGTCAGATAGCGCCTCCAATATGCAAATAAACTGTTAAATATAATTTTGCTGACCAAGTAATTATTCCTGAGATTCCTTGCTGTATGCAGATATTCTGACACTACAATTGGGTATATATACACTGCTCTAAAAATGAAAGTTACACTTTGTAATCCAAGTCTGTCATGAAGTCGATGACACTCCTGGGATATGGATCTGGTCAGATAAGTCGCAGAGGGGGGTGTTCATCAGTTTCAGCTGCTTTGGTGTTCATGAAATTACCAACAGGTGCACTAGATGGGCAACAATGAGACAACCTCTAACGGAGGAGATTCCAGGAGACAAGAGCACGGAGGAGATTCCAGGAGACGAGCACGGAGGAGATTCCAGGAGACGAGCACGGAGGAGATTCCAGGAGACAAGAGCACGGAGGAGATTCCAGGAGACAAGAGCACGGAGGAGATTCCAGGAGACAAGAGCACGGGGGAGATTCCAGGAGACAAGAGCACGGGGGAGATTCCAGGAGACAAGAGCACGGGGGAGATTCCAGGAGACAAGAGCACGGGGGAGATTCCAGGAGACAAGAGCACGGGGGAGATTCCAGGAGACAAGAGCACGGGGGAGATTCCAGGAGACAAGAGCACGGGGGAGATTCCAGGAGACAAGAGCACGGGGGAGATTCCAGGAGACAAGAGCACGGGGGAGATTCCAGGAGACAAGAGCACGGGGGAGATTCCAGGAGACAAGAGCACGGGGGAGATTCCAGGAGACAAGAGCACGGAGGAGATTCCAGGAGACAAGAGCACGGAGGAGATTCCAGGAGACAAGAGCACGGAGGAGATTCCAGGAGACAAGAGCAAGGAGGAGATTCCAGGAGACAAGAGCACGGAGGAGATTCCAGGAGACAGGCAGTTCCTCTAGGAGAGCTGGACAGGGCTGTAGAAGGTCCTTAACCCATCAGCAGGACCGGTATCTGCTCCTTTGTACAAGGAGGAACAGGATGAGCCCTGCCAGAGCCCTACAAAATGACCAACAGGCCACTGGTGTGAATGTCTCTGACCAAACAATCAGAAACAGCTTTCATGAGGGTGGCCTGAGGGCCCAACATCCTCTAGTGGGCCCTGTGCTCACTGCCCGGCATCATAGAGCTGGATTGGCATTGGCCATTGAACCCCAGAATTGGCAAGTCCACCACTGGCACCCTGTGCTTTTCACAGATGAGAGCAGGTTCCCCCTGAGCACATGTGACAGACATGAAAGGGTCTGGAGAAGCCGTGGAGAACGTTCTGCTGCCTGTAACATGGTTCAGTATGACTGTATTGGTGGTGGGTCAGTGATGGTCTGGGGAGGCGTATCCATGGAGGGACACACAGACCTCTACAGGCTAGACAATGGCACCCTGATTACCATTAGGTATCGGCATGAAATCCTTGGACACATTGTCAGACCCTACGCTGGTGCAGTGTGTCTCGGGTTCCTCCTAGCACGGGAGGTCCCGGGTTCCTCCTGGCGTGGGGGGGTCCTGGGTTCCTCCTGGTGCATGACAATGTCCTGCCTCGTGATGAGAGTATGCAGGCAGTTCCTGGAGGATGAAGGAATTGATACCATTGAATGGCCTCCACACTCGACTGACCTAAATCCAATAGAACACCTCTGATGTGTTTTCAAAGTGTTCCTTTAATTTTTTTTAGCATGCTGAAGCGCACAGTGCGCAGAAGTCACCAACTGTCTGCAGAGTCAATAGCTAAAGACCTCCAAACTTGGTGTGGCCTTCAGATAAGCCCAACAGTGCATAGAGAGCTTCATGGAATGGGTTTCCATGGCCAAGCAGCTGCATCCAAGCCTTCCGTCACCAAGTGATATGCAAAGCGTCAGATGCTGTGGTGTAAAGCACGCCGCCACTGGACTCTAGAGCAGGGGAGATGTGTTCTCTGGAGGGACCAATCACACTTCTCTGTCTGGCAATCCAATGGACGTGTCTTGGTTTGGTGGTGGCCAGGAGAACGGTACTTGCCTGACCTCATTGTGCCAAATGTACAGTTTGGTGGAGGGGGGATTATGGTGTGGGACTGTCTGTCAGGGGTTGGACTTGGCCCCCTAGTTCCAGTGAAGAACTCTTAAGGCGAAATTTTGGACAATTTCATGCTCCCATCTTTGTGGGAAGAGTTTGGGGATGGCCCCTTCCTGTTCCAACATGACTGCCCACCAGTGCACAAAGCAAGGTCCATAAAGACATGGAGGAGCCAGTTTGGGGTGGAGGAACTTGACTGTCCTGCACAGAGTCCTGACCTCAACCCCATAGAACACCTTTGGGATGAATTAGAGCGGAGACTGCGAGCCAGGCCTCCTCCCCCGAAATCAGTGCCTGACCTGACAAATGTGCTTCTGGAAGAATGGTCCAACCTTCCCATAGACACCCTCCTAACCCTTGTGGACGGCCTTCCCAGAAGAGTTGAAGCTGTTATAGCTGCAAAGGGCGGGGCCAACTCAATATTGAACCCTACGGACTAAGACTGGGGGGGCCATTAAAGGTCATGTGTGTGGAAAGGGTGGGGCCATCTCAATATTGAACCCTACGGACTAAGACTGGGGGGCCATTAAAGGTCATGTGTGTGGAAAGGGTGGGGCCAACTCAATATTGAACCCTACGGACTAAGACTGGGGGGGCCATTAACTGCTTCCCGACTGCCTTATAGCAGATATACTGCTACAGGGCGGCAGGGGTGTGCAAAATCACGTATATATATGTGATTTTGCATTTCCAGGTAGGGGGTGGGTGCGTGCCCCACCCACACGGCCATTCGTGGCCGCAGCTGTCAATCACCAGATCCTGGTCGGTGATTACTCGCCAGCACCCGGTGATCACCGAGGATCTCCGACGGGGAGGAGAACTGTTTTGTTTACTAACATTCCTCCTCCCTGTCAGCTCGGGCACATTGCACAGCCATCCAGAGCAGTGTGATTACAGTGAAGAACACCCCGCCCCCTAGTAACAGACCCCGCCCACTAGTAACAGACCCTGCCCCCTAGTAAAACACTCCAAGCACATGGTTAACCCCTTCCTGCCCAGTGCCATTAGTACAGTGTCGGGGCTTTTTATTAGCACTGATCACTGTATTGGTGCCACTGGAGATGTCAGTGACACCAAGTCAGTCCCCCCCCCCCCGTGTCAGAATGTCCGCCGCAGTCCCGCTATCGCTGCCATTACTAGTAAAAATTTAAAAAAAAATCCCCGTATCTATATCGCCATTTCGTAGACACTATAACTATCACGTAAACCAATTAATTTACACGTATTGGGATTTTTTTTAGCGAAGACACGGAGCGAAGACACGGAGCGGGAGACATTTTGGCCGAAATTTATGACAAAATTTAATTTTTTTTACTGAATATGTTTAATAGCAAAAAGTCAGAAATACTGTTTTTTTTTTTCTTCAATAGCGCAAAAAATAAAAACCGCAATCAAATACCAACGAATGAAAACAATTTGTGGGGAGTGGGGAATCCTCAGGAGGGCAAGGGGTTAAAGTTCATGTGTGTGGAAAGGTTGGCGGTCCAAAATTTTGGCAATATTTACTTTCCAGGTATAAGAAGGGTGGCCGGCGCGGCGGCAATACACGCGGTAGGAGGCGTGTCCTATTACTGATGGGCGGCACACGTGTGACGGGCCAGTCCAGAGACTTCAGCCGCAGGAAGACATTGCAATGGTGTAAACAGTTCAAAGATGGCCGCCCGTCAGTGACAATCCCGGCCGTCATGGTTCCCAGCACACAGCAGTCATTCCCATGAACCTCCGGCACGTGGCCCGCCTGACCCGACATATACGCCGTATACTGGGCAGTGGGCGGGTACAAGGCCTTGTGTACATAGAAGTTCAGATGGATCGCAGAAATGGTCGGGTTGTTAGTTCTGAGCAAACATCAATTTCAGTCTACAATCCCATCCCAACGTGTCTTCATCAAACGTCCTGCAATCAATAAACATGAAATAATATACAGAATATAGAAAAAGAATGATATTTACACCAAAATCTGCTGTCAGACTAAAGCAAACGTCTCAGAAATGAACGTCATAACTGGGGGATACATCGTACTACCACTCATCACTACACCAGACATCAAACCTGAGAGGTCCAGAAACAGCCCCGCCCCCATTGTACAGTCAGCCCCGCCCCCATTGTGCATGCAGCCCTGCCCCCATTGTAGATGCAGCCCGCCCCCATTGTGGATGCAGCTCCGCCCCCATTGTACATGCAGCCCCGCCCCCATTGTGCATGCAGCCCTGCCCCATTGTAGATGCAGCCCGCCCCCATTGTGCATGCAGCCCCGCCCCCATTGTGCATGTAGCCCTGCCCCCATTGTAGATGCAGCCCGCCCCCATTGTGCATGCAGCCCTGCCCCCATTGTAGATGCAGCTCCGCCCCCATTGTACATGCAGCCCCGCCCCCATTGTGCATGCAGCCCTGTCCCCATTGTACATGCAGCCCGCTCCCATTGTGCATGCAGCCCGCCCCCATTGTGCATGCAGCCCTGCCTCCCATTGTGCATGCAGCCCCGCCCCATTATGCATGCAGCCCCGCCCCCATTGTACATGCAGCCCCACCCCCATTGTGCATGCAGCCCTGCCCCCATTGTAGATGCAGCTCCACCTCCATTGTACATGCAGCTCCGCCCCCATTGTGCATGCAGCCCCGCCGCCCATTGTGCATGCAGCCCCGCCCCCCATTATTCATGCAGCCCTGCCGCCCATTGTGCATGCAGCCCCGCCCCGCCCCATTATGCATGCAGCCCCGCCCCCATTATGCATGCAGCCCTTCTTCAAAAACAACAAAAACTAAGGGAGTGAAAAGAACAGCATAAGAAAAGCGCCCCTCCCCCAGAGATGGACAGTTCACCAAAGGCAGGTCTGATATTCCTCCACGCCTTTATCCAGACCGCCCGAGGCTCCCTGCCCTTCTCAAGACTCCAATGTGATGGGAGTGACTTTGGGTGGGAGGCCCATGGAACACAGCTCACTTTGGGTGGGGGGCCCATGGAACACAGCTCACTTTGGGTGGGGGGCCCATGGAGCACAGCTCACTTTGGGCGGGGGGCCCATGGAACACAGCTCACTTTGGGCGGGGGGCCCATGGAACACAGCTCACTTTGGGTGGGGGGCCCATGGAACACAGCTCACTTTGGAGAGGTGGGGAGACCCCTGTCTCAGCTCCCCATATCTCTCTATTGTGTAAGTCCCCCTGTGCCTGTTAGGGGTACAGGGTGATCTGTCCTAATATTGGGGTGGGGGGTTGTGGATTGTTTGGTGTCATGTGGCAGCATCTCATTGTTCTATTGTGTGTCTGGCTTGGGAGCAAACTATTATGGGATGTATGTGTTTATGTATTGGCTTGGTGGGGGGGGGGTGTCTCCAGCAGCCCTCCCCCCTGATGGGACTGTCTGTTGGTGTGTCTCTTGTTACTAAATGTAGATTGCCCCGCCCTGTGTCATTATGCAGGGAGGGGGGATTGTCCCCTGAGTGTATATATCTTGTATCTGTGTCTAAATAAACTAGTCTGCTTCCTGGTTTACTTCAAGTCTGGTGTCGTCTAGTCCTGTATGGTCAGCGGTGGTGTCAGTCGGTGTTCGCACGGGGAAGCGGTATTCTAACGGAAGTACCCAAGTGCAGTCTGGGGACGGTTCTGTTACACCGGAATAATCCCAACCTCCCCCAGAATATGTGCACCAACACCTCAACAGGGAGGACTTTCTTCCGCAGGGTGATCTGACACCGTGCATTCCATGTGAAGTAACAAACAACTATACTAACTAGAAAACGTGTATCCAAATCAAAGTCCCAGCGAGCTCCGTACACCCACTCCGAGAAAGGGGATGCCCAGAGCCCTCCCCACCCCTTTATACACCTCTATGTTAAAGGGACACCGGAGCAGAAAGTGGTCCATAGACTTCACTTTACCAACACACTCTGCTCTAGGACAATCCCGATCATCTACAGGGCGGTGCTTCAGGTTCCCTCTCACATAGAGCCTTCCATGGACTCAGCTCTAGGACAATCCCGATCATCCACCGGGCGGTGCTTCAGGTTCCCTCTCACATAGAGCCTTCCATGGACTCAGCTCTAGGACAATCCCGATCATCCACCGGGCGGTGCTTCAGGTTCCCTCTCACATAGAGCCTTCCATGGACTCAGCTCTAGGACAATCCCGATCATCCACCGGGCGGTGCTTCAGGTTCCCTCTCACATAGAGCCTTCCATGGAAAGCGAGCCAGGCTTGATCCCTAAACTTCAAAGGGATTCTCTCCAAGTTAATTAAACGCAACACCTCCCTCATTACAGAGCCGGGGCAATCCTGTAAGGCCAGTGACATACTGAAAGCAGAAGCCAAAATCCTTTCCCCCCAGAAGCTTCCTGGGAAGGGACACGATATCCTCCACTGTCACCTGCCACTGCCGAAGTATTTTCAGACACGGGGCAACATAAGCCGGGAGCTTGCCATGTCGGACTCTCAGACTTTTCACTGGCCCGCCATCTTCCCAGCAACACAGAAATGCCTAAACCAAGATTGGAAAATACCCACCCATCCCGGCGGGGTCTCCGCCAACATATTACCAAGACTGAAAAATACCCACCCGTCCCGGCGGGGTCTCCGCCAACATATTACCAAGACTGAAAAATACCCACCCGTCCCGGGGGGGTCTCCGCCAACATATTACCAAGACTGAAAAATACCCACCCATCCCAGCGGGGTCTCCGCCAACATATTACCAAGGCTGTACTTTAAAAAGAGGAAGAAAACGATGGGGTTGACCGTTCCTAAGCCTGAAATGCGTCCCCATCATCCCCCATGTCCTCCATCGTCCCCCATCCTCCCCCATCGTCCCCCATGTCCTCCATCATCCCCCATGTCCTCCATCGTCCTCCATCATCCCCCATCCTCCTCCATCATCCCCCATCATCCTCCATGTCCTCCGTCGTCCCCCATCCTCCCCCATCGTCCAACATCGTACCCCATCGACCTCCATCATCCCCCATCATCCTCCATCGTCCCCGGGCTGACGGTGTCCTTACACGGGGTTCCTCTGTACAGAACGTCCTTTGTAGAAGTGCTCCGGTTGCTGTGTCTCTGGGATTGGTGGGACGCTCCCATGATTGGAAGTCTCCCCGTATCTCTCACAAGACGTGTTTCCGACTTCAGTCCACGCAGATCTCATCATGTTCCTTCATAGAGGCTCTGGCACTTTTTTTGGGTGGAGTCCAAAGCTCTGCCGGGTGTTTGTTCTCCATTGTGGACATTCACTCTCTCTGGTGTCTCCAAAACAAAACGTGATCCGGAATCCAAAATGGTGTCACCAGAACCGCAAGACGGGAAATCTTCCAACAAGAACACGAGGCTGAGAAAAGGGAAGAAATGTGGGGCGCCGTCTGTGTGACCCCCCAATCTGCACATTTCACTGAGTAGTCATTCCCCTGCTAGACCTAGACTACCACAGGATCACCCACACTATACCTCCAGGGGACCCTAAATGTCCCACACGGCACAGGATCACCCACACTATACCTCCAGGGGACCCCAAATGTCCTCCCACAGGGCACAGGATCACCCACACTATACCTCCAGGGGACCCCAAATGTCCCACACGGCACAGGATCACCCACACTATACCTCCAGGGGACCCCAAATGTCCCACACGGCACAGGATCACCCACACTATACCTCCAGGGGACCCCAAATGTCCTCCCACACGGCACAGGATCACCCACACTATACCTCCAGGGGACCCCAAATGTCCTCCCACAGGGCACAGGATCACCCACACTATACCTCCAGGGGACCCCAAATGTCCCACACGGCACAGGATCACCCACACTATACCTCCAGGGGACACCAAATGTCCTCCCACACGGCACAGGATCACCCACACTATACCTCCAGGGGACCCCAAATGTCTTCCCACACGGCACAGGATCACCCACACTATACCTCCAGGGGACCCCAAATGTCTTCCCACACGGCACAGGATCACCCACACTATACCTCCAGGGGACCCTAAATGTCCCACACGGCACAGGATTGCCCACACTATACCTCCAGGGGACCCCAAATGTCCCACACGGCACAGGCTCACCCACACTATACCTCCAGGGGACCCCAAATGTCCTCCCACATGGCACAGGATCACCCACACTATACCTCCAGGGGACCCCAAATGTCCCACACGGCACAGGATCACCCACACTTCATCGCAGGAGCAAAGAACTGTAAGGTGTCTTTCCTCAGCCATCACCGCCCACACGAAGGGTAAGGGAACCTTCACTTCAACGTGCTAAACCAGTGATGTCATAGGTGGGGCATCCTGGATGTAGATATCCCGGCCTCTGGGTTCATCAGTGGGGCCAGGACCAAGGATCCTCCAACACTGACATCCGATAATCCCCTTATCTCAGTTCAGGCTGATCACTGCCGTCCCTCCTGCTTATCATATATTAAATAATCTCACACAGTATTCCATACAAATAAACAATAATACACTTATAAAATGCCACAAACCATAAATCCAAAAAATAAAGTCAGCAATAATTATAAAATAAAAGTTCTTCAACAATCAATATCTGTCTATCACGTACCTGGTGTTGGAGGCCAATGGTGAGAGGGCTTCCCTTGCGGCTAAGTTCCAGACTCCCATGGAGATGAGACAGCAAGAGTCAGGCCCAAAGTAGCACGGGTCACCTGTAGGAGTGCTTGTCAGAGGTACACCCAGGAGCACAGCTGATGCACTGGAATGGAGTCTGCAGACAGGTGGCACCTGTGAGAGATAGCAGGCCTTCAGGGTAGCAGAGGACCACAGAGTAGTCAGTTCAAAGCCAAGGTCCAGATGCTGGGTGGGGATTGGAGCAGACATAGTCAATAGAATAGCTGGGGTCATATACAGGAGAGCAAGTGAGAATATCCGTTAGCCAAGCCGAGGTCAGATCAGGAGAGCAGGTGAGAATATCCGTTAGCCAAGCCGGGGTCAGATCAGGAGAGCAGGTGAGAATATCCGTTAGCCAAGTCAGATCAGGAGAGAACATCTGTTAGCCAAGCCGGGGTCATACACAGGAGAGGAGGTGAGAATATCCGTTAGCCAAGCCGAGGTCAGATCAGGAGAGCAGGTGAGAATATATGTTAGCCAAGCCGGGGTCAGATCAGGAGAGCAGGTGAGAATATATGTTAGCCAAGCCGGGGTCAGATCAGGAGAGCAGGTGAGAATATATGTTAGCCAAGCCGGGGTCAGATCAGGAGAGCAGGTGAGTGTCAAGGTCCTACCTTTTCCCAGAGGTTATGTTACTCCATGTGCTGGCATCCATCTTGGATTTCTGCTGAGCATGGTGGGAAACTTTTATGCCTTCAGGTCTCTTAGGTCCATCCCCCAGAGGGGTGTGGCTGAGTACATATAAGCCTGTGATCCGCACATGCTCTTTGCACTTGTGTCTGGTGTCTTTGTGTTGCTACAGCTCTGTGTATACTCTCGTGACTCTCCTGGAATCTGACTCGGCTTGTGACTAAGACCATTCTCTGTGGTTTCCTTTGATCTGACCTTCCGTTGCTGAACCCGGCCCGTGACCTGTGATTCTCTGTCTACTGTTCTGTACCGTTTTGTCCCGTTGTTGCCGACCCGGCCTGCCTGACTACGCTATTGTCATTCTTACCATCTACACGCCATTGGCGGCGGCCATTACCGCAGCCGGGGTGTCTCGGGGGCCGCGACCTGGTTCCTGGCTGCGTCAAGTCCATCCCCACCATCAGGGGCCCTGGTGAAGGGCAGCCTGGGACTTAGACTCTGCGCCCTGAGGGATTTCGGTCTGTTGGTGGTGGTTGTTGTCAGCCAGTGCGTTACCCTGCCACTAGGCCTACCTGTCCGTTCCACAGCTCCTGCCCTGACACTACACGAATGCCATGAATCCTGACGGTGCAGGTACGCCTTCGCTTCCAATGTTGGTCGCCAGACTGGATCAACAGGATCTCCTGTTGGGTCAGTTCGCTCAGGCGTTGCAAACTCTGCTTGCACGCACCGCGCACCTTCCTCCTGGTGCTATTAGGCCGGTTGTCACTCCGGTGGTCGCTCCCGCTGCTGTTCCGCTTGTTGCGCCTACCTCCGCGGCTGCTGCGGCACCCGCAGCGCCCAGAGGTATGACTGGTTCAGCCCCTCTTCCACAGCGCTTTGGGGGTGAGCCGAGTCAGTGTCGTGGGTTCCTCAACCAGGTGGGGATTTACTTTGAATTAATACCCCTACGCTTTTTCCGACTGAGAGGTCAAAGGTGGGTTTCCTAATCTCGCTGCTCTCAGACAAGGCCTTGGCCTGGGCAAATCCCTTATGGGAGAGGAATGACCCGGTGATTCACGAGTTTTCCGGTTTTGTCGATGCCTTCCGTAGGGTATTCGACATGCCGGCTTGCTCCGCCTTGGCTGCCAAGCTGCTCATGTCTATGCATCAGGGTTCACGGACCGTGGCCGAGTACGCCATAGAGTTTCGTACCCTGGCGGCAGAGGTGGGTTAGAACAATGAGGCTCTGGTGGCTGCGTTTTCTCAGGGTCTTTCTGATGCATTGAAGGACGAGATCGCAGCCAAGGAATTGCCTGTGGAGCTGGAAGCACTAATTTCCTTCCTGATCCTGATTGATACCAGGCTCAGGGAGAGGCCTTCACTCAAGGAACGCCTGCGGAGGCCTTCCAATCGACTGGCACCTGCGTTTTCTGTCCCACCCGTTCCTCCCTCTCCTCCCACGCCTCCTGGGGATAGATTGTCTGGTGGTGAGCCCATGCAGCTGGGGTTTGCTCGCCTTTCCGAGGGAGAGCGGGCCGCTCGACGTCGGGAGGGTCGCTGCCTGTACTGTGGCCTTGGTGGGCACTTTCGGCAGTCCTGTCCGGTCCGTCCGGGAAACGCTCGCACCTTAGATCCTGTCGGGGACAGATCTTGGGTGGAGTCTCCTCGTCCCTGGTGTTCCGCAGAGATAAACCAACCACTGATCACCGTTGTCCTCTCTTGGTCGGAGGGCTCGGTGACGGCCCAGGCGTTGGTAGATTCTGGGGCGGGCGGGTTGTTTATGGACAGCTCGTTTGCTGCCCAGCACTCCATTCCTCTGCAGGCTCGAGTTACCCCATTGGTTCTCGAGGTGATAGATGGCAGGCCCCTGCAACCACTGCAGGTTACCCACGAGACTGTGCCAGTGGAAGTAGCTATTGGGGCTGTTCACAGGGAGTTGGCCTGTTTCCAGGTGATTTCTTCTCCGCACTACTCCGTGGTTTTGGGGTATCCCTGGCTCCAGACGCACAATCCAACCTTTAATTGGCGAACGGCCGAGATTCTCTCGTGATCTCCACAGTGTGGGGCCGGGTGCATCCGTGGGCCGGTTAAGGTGTTGTGTGCCTCCTCGGACTCTGCGTTTCCCACCAACTATGGGGAGTACCTGGACGTGTTTGATAAGGTACGCGCTGGTGCCTTACCTGCTCATCGTCCTTACGACTGCGCCATATCCTTGCAACCCGGTGCCACTCCTCCTCGTGGCAGGGTGTATCCCCTCTCGGTTGCGGAGAATAAGGCCATGGAGGAGTACGTTGCGGATGCGCTTTCCCGGGGGCACATTCGTAAGTCTACTTCCCCAGCAGGAGCTGGCTTTTTCTTTGTAAAGAAGAAGGGTGGTGAATTGAGGCCTTGCATTGATTATAGGGGTCTCAATCGAATCACCACTAAGAATGCCTACCCAATTCCATTGATTACTGAGTTGTTCGACCGCCTTAAGGGGGCAACAGTCTTTACCAAACTCGACCTTAGGGCGGCGTACAACCTTGTACGGATCAGACAGGGGGATGAGTGGAAGACCGTGTTTAACACCAGAACCGGTCACTACGAATACCTGGTGATGCCCTTCGGGTTGTGTAACGCGCCCGCAGTTTTTTAGGAATTCATAAATGATGTCCTTCGTGACTTGTTGCAGCAGTGCGTGGTGGTTTACCTGGGTGACATCCTGGTTTACTCTGCCTCCATGGAGTCCCATATCCAGGATGTCAAGCAGGTGCTGCAACGATTATGGGAGAACAAACTTTTTTGTAAACTTGAGAAGTGCGAATTCCATCGATCCCAATTTGCCTTTTTGGGCTACATCATTTCTGCGGAGGGATTCTCCATGGACCCTCAGAAGGTTGCGGCGGTTCTGCAGTAGCCTCGTCCCAATGGTCTTCGGCCCATTCAGCGCTTTTTGGGTTTCGCCAACTACTATCGGAAGTTCATCAGGAACTTCTCCACGCTGGCAAAGCCTCTCTCAGACCTAACCAAGAAGGGCAGTAATCCTCACGAGTGGCCATCCGAGGCCATCATAGCTTTTGAGGCTCTGAAATCCGCCTTCGCTTCGGCTCCGATACTGTCTCATCCCAATCCTGGGTTGCCCTTCGTCCTCGAGGTTGATGCATCCGAGACAGGAGTAGGCGCTCTCCTGTCTCAACGTCGGTCGCCCGATGGACCCCTACTTCCCTGTGGGTTCTACTCCAGGAAGCTTTCCTCTGCAGAGTGCAACTACCAGATTGGAGATAGGGAGTTGTTGGCCATCATTCAGGCTCTCAAGGAATGGAGGCACCTGCTCGAGGGCTCCGCGGTTTCGGTCCTCATTCTTACCGATCATAAGAACCTGACTTATCTTTCGGAGGCCAAAAGATTGACACCCCGTCAGGCCAGATGGGCCTTGTTCTTGTCGCGGTTCAACTATGTGGTCTCCTATTTGCCTGGTTCCAAGAATGTCAGGGCTGATGCATTATCGCGGCAATACTCTGAGTTGTCCAGGGAGGACTCTGAGCCAACCTCGGTCATACCTCCGGATCAGATCCCGGCTGCCATTCGCACCAGTCTGACTCTCCCCTTGGGGAGCAGATTTTGGCGGCTCAAACTGACGCTCCTCCCGAGAGACCGGAGGGTAGATATTTTGTACCCGAGGGGTTGCGCACCTATTTGCTGCGTACCTACCATAATTCCAAAACTGCCGGGCATCCGGGGAGGAACCAGTTGTCTTGGGTCGTCTCTCGGTTGTTCTGGTGGCCAACTCTCCGTGCCGACATTGCCTCTTATGTAGCGGCATGTTCGATCTGTGCCCAGAATAAATCTCCACGGCATCTTCCAGTGGGTCTTCTGCAACCCATTCCCAATGGGGAGCGTCCTTGGTCACACCTGGGCATGGACTTTATTGTAGACCTCCCTGTGTCTCAGGGCCATACGGTCATCCTCCTGGTCGTCAATCGTTTTTCCAAAATGTGCCATTGTATTCCACTCAGGAAATTACCAACAGCGCAAGAACTGGCCACGGTCTTTTCCAGGGAGATTTTTCGCCTGCATGGGTTGCCCAGGGTGATTGTCTCGGACCGCGGGAGTCAGTTCGTGTCCAGATTCTGGCGCGCCTTCTGCTCCCAGTTGGGTATTAGTCTCTCCTTTTCTTCAGCCTACCACCCGCAGTCCAATGGGGCTGCGGAGCGTTCCAATCAGGCCTTAGAACAATTCCTTCGGTGTTATATCTCGGACCATCAGGACGATTGGGCCGATCTTCTGTCTTGGGCAGAGTTTGCCAGGAACTCGGCGGTCAACTCCTCCTCCGGGATGTCTCCCTTCATGGCCAACTATGGGTACCAACCCGCGGTATTACCTGAGAGGTTCTCACCACAGGACATTCCGACTGTGGAGAACCATCTTGCTGCCCTGCGTTCTTCATGGGGGCAGATCCAGAGGGCCTTGAGGGACTCAGCTCAGCATCAGAAGTTCCAGGCTGATCGCAGACGGTTGCCCACTCCTTCATACCAGGTCGGCGATCGGGTGTGGTTGTCTACTCGTAACCTCAATCTTCGGGTGCCCACACCCAAACTAGCTCCCCGTTTTGTCGGTCCTTTTCGCATTCTCCGCAAGGTGAATCCGGTGGCCTATGCCCTTGCCCTTCCGCCTGGGATGCGGATCTCCAATATCTTTCATGTATCACTGTTGAAACCTCTGATCTGCAATCGCTTCACTACCTCTCTGCCTCGGCCCCGTCCCATCTGGGTTGATGGTCATGAGGAGTATGAGGTGAGCCGGATCCTGGACTCTCGATTTTCATACCCGCTTTCCTCAGAAACCTTTTGTTGAGCCACGGAGGGGGAGGGGCCCTTGAGGAGGAGGTACTGTCAAGGTCCTACCTTTTCCCAGAGGTTATGTTACTCCATGTGCTTGCATCCATCTTGGATTTCTGCTGAGCATGGTGGGAATCTTTTATGCCTTCAGGTCTCTGAGGTCCATCCCCCAGAGGGGTGTGGCTGAGTACATATAAGCCTGTGATCCGCACATGCTCTTTGCACTTGTGTCTGGTGTCTTTGTGTTGCTACAGCTCTGTGTATACTCTCGTGACTCTTCTGGTATCTGACTCGGCTTGTGACTAAGACCATTCTCTGTGTTTTCCTTCGATCTGACCTTCCGTTGCTGAACCCGGCCCGTGACCTGTGATTCTCTGTCTACTGTTCTGTACCGTTTTGTCCCGTTGTTGTCGACCCGGCCTGCCTGACTACGCTATTGTCATTCTTACCAGCTACACGCCATTTGCGGCGGCCATTACCGCAGCTGGGGTGTCTCGGGGGCCGCGACCTGGTTCCTGGCTGCGTCAAGTCCATCCCCACCATCAGGGGTCCTGGTGAAGGGCAGCCTGGGACTTAGACTCCGCGCCCTGAGGGACTTCGGTCTGTTGGTGGTGGTTGTCGTCAGCCAGTGCGTTACCCTGCCACTAGGCCTACCTGTCCATTCCACAGCCCTGCCCTGACAGTGAGAATATCCATTAGCCAAGCAGGGGGTCAGATCAGGAGAGCAGGTGAGAACATCTGTTAGCCAAGCCGGGTCATATCAGGAGAGCAGGTGAGAACATCTGTTAGCCAAGCAGGGGTTCAGATCAGGAGAGCAGGTGAGAACAGCTGTTAGCCAAGCAGGGGGTCATATCAGGAGAGCAGGTGAGAACATCTGTTAGCCAAGCAGGGGTTCAGATCAGGAGAGCAGGTGAGAACATCTGTTAGCCAAGCAGGGGTTCAGATCAGGAGAGCAGGTGAGAACATCTGTTAGCCAAGCAGGGGTTCAGATCAGGAGAGCAGGTGAGAACAGCTGTTAGCCAAGCAGGGGGTCAGATCAGGAGAGCAGGTGAGAACATCTGTTAGCCAAGCAGGGGTTCAGATCAGGAGAGCAGGTGAGAACATCTGTTAGCCAAGCAGGGGTTCAGATCAGGAGAGCAGGTGAGAACATCTGTTAGCCAAGCCGGGTCATATCAGGAGAGCAGGTGAGAACATCTGTTAGCCAAGCCGGGGTTCAGATCAGGAGAGCAGGTGAGAACATCTGTTAGCCAAGCCGGGTCATATCAGGAGAGCAGGTGAGAACATCTGTTAGCCAAGCCGAGGTCAGATCAGGAGACAGGCAGAGAAGACAGGTCCAGGAACAAGTCGGTAACAGAAGATAACAGTAACAACGGGACAAAAAGTACTGGGGAGCCAGAGATCAACTAGCAATTTGAGGAAGTGATGGGCTTCCTTATAAAGGCCATCTGGTGCCAAACTGGGCTAATGCGTGTGTAACTGTGCGCCAAAGCGCATGTGCGTCATATTTTCACCAGCGTGCATTTCTGCGGCCATGCAAGGTACTGGCAGGAATGCCAGGTCTCCGAGTACCTCTGCTGTGGACAGAGCCCTGACACTGTCCATTATTCTCTTCTTCCACTTGCGCCATAAATACGGTGTCACGTACCCGGTGTTAGAGGCCAATGGAGAGAGGGCTTCCCTTGTGGCTAAGTTCCAGACTCCCCTGAGAGTGGGACAGCGGGAGTCAGGCCCAAAGTGGCACAGGTTGCCTGTAGGAGTGCTCGTTGGTGGTCCACCTAGGAGCACAGCTGATGCTCTGAGATGGGATCTACAGACAGGTGGTGCCTGTGCAAAGTATGCAAGCCTTCCAGGAGACAGAGGATCACAGGATAGCTGGTTCAAGCCGAGGTCAGGTACCTGGTGGAAATCAGAGTAGACGTAGTCAGATGGGATAGCCGAGGTCATACACAGAGGAGCAAAGAGGGAATATCCATTAGCCAAGCCGAGGTCAGATCAGGTCAGGGTTAAGCAGAGAAGACAGGTCCAAGAGCAAGCCGGGTCGGTGTCACGTACCTGGATAGTGAGCCTGACGTGAAGAGGCAGGCCTCCCGTACAACTCCTGCCACTGTAAGCCTGATCTGCCTGACCGATACCGAACCCGGCACATCTGACCCTGCATCCTCAGCACGCTGCGCTCGAGTATCCATCCATCCCGCACGGCTACATCAGAACCCTGCTCCTTGCCTACAACTCATCAACTGTTACTGGACTGATCTCAGGCACTCATACCCCACCATGCCCCTGCGACCGTTGTCTCACCATCAGCAGTCCCTGAGCCAGAGTTGTACGGGAGGCCTGCCTCTTCACGTCACGCTCACTATCCAGGTACGGGACACTGACCATCGCAAGGTTCCTCCGAATGGCTGGAAAGGAGGGAAATCGCCCCTAGCAACCCCTTCTATGCCGGTGAGTCAAACTTCCCATCACCCAGCATCTGCAGTACTTGGAGCCAAGCCATTCCTGCCTGACACCCGCAGATGTTTCATCTGTGGGAAAGCCGGGCATCTTAGGACGCAGTGTCCTGATCAGAAGCAGATGACATCATATGGCCAGCCGACCAGCAACTCTTCTTCCATGCTGTTTGTCAGCAGGAAGATGCGGGTAACCACCGCCAAATTACAGCCAGTCACTGTGGGCAATCGGTCTGCAACTGGTTTCCGGGACACCGGAAAGTCACCTTAATCCGGCCAGAGCTGATTGAACAAGAGAACATCATCCCAGGAAAGTTCCTTACCCTCACAGGAGTTGGGGGGACCCGTTCACGCATACCCTGTGCAAAGGTATTCATAGATTGGGGTGTGGGAAGGGGGATGAGGGAGGTGGGGGTCTCGGATGAAATTCCCACACCTGTTCTGTTGGGTGCCAATTTGGGTACTCTTGTTTCCTATTATGCCCCTACCAAAAACACCCTGGAGGCCCCCCTGGAACTCTCTGGACATGCCAAGGTACTGTGTGCAGATTTTGGGGTAATATCTGGGCAACCTGTGGATGGACAAAGGGAGGGGGCTGGGAAAAGAGTAGGGTTGCAGAGTTCTCCATCACCTGGAGATGGAGAGGAGATCCCCTTGAATGGAGAAGTAATGAACTCATGTGTCATTGATGGTACAAATGTAAATGATGATGATGATAATAATGATGCATTTTCATTGTTGGGGGTCACCCACAGTGCTGTGAAGTGGGCAGAGGTACAATCTCTGGGTGCTGAGCAAAGGGATGGTCTGGATAGGCCCTTTCCTTGCTCCAGCCCAGAGGATTCTACCTTGATAACCTCCCAGCAGTTGTCCTTGTATGGTGCTGGACAGCTGGTTGGGACTTGTAGTTCCACGGCCAAGACAGCACTGGGGAGTGACCAAAATGTGGCTCCATTAGCATGCAAGCTGTGAGCTTCCCTGCTGAGAAAGGTAAACAGCAGCTTGACTGGGACAGTGAGAAGCTGGGAATGAACAGTCTACCAGCCGGAGGCTTGAGGACTGAAAGAGTTAACCCGCTGCTCATGGTGTCCAGTCAGCCTAGGAGACAGGTAGTGAGAGTGTCACCTTATATGGCCTGTCAAGGTGTATGGGGAGAATCTGAAACCAGGGAGGAAGTCACCTCCAACTATTTCTGTCTTAGATTCACCCCCCAAAAACTATCTAGGACAACGTATGTCATAGGCCGTGGCAGCACACCTGGATTAGAGGTGCCAGGGGTCCTATTGGAGTTGATAGCCGGTCCTCAAAGAGGGAGCTTTGGCCCTCAGCTCCAATCACCCTTCCTTTCCATTCAGGTACAGCAGCTGCTGGCCAGGCCTATGGTAAATGATGTTTGGGTTCAGAGAAACCCTGGGAGAGCTCACCATGCTGTTCATGAGTTGGATGGCAAGGTGTATCCTTCCCTCATGCCTTTGGCCCACCTCATCTCACAGGAGGTGCAGACAGAATGGGCCAAAGAGACAGAGGGGTCTAAGTCCCAGTCCGCTTGTTCACCAGGGCTCCTGATGGTGGGGATGGACTTGGAGCAGACTGAGACCAGGTCGCGACCCCTGAGTACGTCCGGCTATAGTAGGGGTTACCGTCAGAGGTGTGCGGGGAATAGAGCCTGATGTGAAGAGGCTGGCAGGCCTGGCAGCAGGGACTGATCCATGCGGGATGGATGGATGGACGGTCAGTGTAAGGTAAGGCGTAGTCAGGCGGACCGGGTCAGCAACGTGCGGGCAGCGAGGTAGCAGAGGAGCAGACAGAGAATGTCAGGTCAAGCCGAGTTCAGCAACGGGGGATCAAACGTAAGGAGCAGGCAGGAGAGTGGTCAGGTCAGGCCAGGGATCAAGCAGGAGACAATCAGCAGGGTCAGGATCAAGCAGAGGTCGGCAACAGGGAAGCTTCACTAATAGAACACAGGAACAGATTAATTAGACCAAACGGCAATGCACATACCTTCTGGCTCATTTAAATAGCGCGCCCTGCACTGTCATTGGTGTCAGGCGCATGTCCGTGATCGCTAGTGCGCGGCCATCGCTGTTGCCACGATCGCCCAGGTCCCGCCGCTCGCCGGCTAGAGCGCGTCGGTGTTCTGCGCATGCGCCGCCCGGCGTATCGCTGCAAAACCCTGCATCCCTGACACAAATTCATAAATCCCGACAGGAACAAGTAAAAAACAAAGCATATATTCAGATAGGTCATTTTAATACAAGTCACCTGATACCTTACACCCCTAGGTAACGTCTACCAGAGAGTAGAAAGCGATATCTTTGTATTCGTCACAGCCGGATATGTCATATTTGATGTCTGGACGTTCAGAATATGGTTCTGCATATTAATCTGCCAGTGGATAGGATGCTCCATGTACCTAGTGAATGTTATTGACCATGGTATAAACTTGGGAGGGATTGGGGTCGCAGTCTGGGTCTCCGCCTAACACCCCTACCCAAATGAGGCGATTGGCCCTTGGCTTCAGTAAACACCCCCTGCTGGGACACTAGAAAAGGCTGTCATGCCTGGAGAGAGGTATGAAGAGATTCTCCCTTTTAACATCAGGAACCATCTTTGGGAGAAAGGGCTCCCTTTTGTTCAGGACACTTGAACTCTGCTTCAACCCAGGACTTCTGCAAGTATCCTACCTTCTGAAACTTCTCTCTGTTATCTCTCTGCTGTGGTATTGCTCTCTCTATTTATATATATATTGGTTACATCTTTTCTGTAAATATTTTTATTGCACCATTTTGACCGTTTTAGTAATAAATCCTATTTTCTGAAAAGTGTTGAACTGTTTCTAAAGCTCTTTAATACAAACTAAGAATCCCTGCCTCTGAAGAGCACTACTGTGTGTTTTAAAACCTCTATATCTCTGCCTGTGGTGACAGTGTGTATACAGACGATTATCCAATCATCATAGTGCTACTGCTAAGATTTGTGAGTTTCCTCCTCTGTAAAAAGGAGGTGGTGGCAGTGTGAAGGGTTAATTGCGTAATTAACCTAACCCAGTAACAATCGCTCTCAGGCTGCTGACACATAGATTGTGGTCCATTAACTGGAAAATCTTTGTGCAGGGTGCAGCTGAGAGTGGCATTGTTACGCACATGACAGCGCGGTTTTAGATTGGCTAGTCCTTCGGTCACAAGTTGGTGAGAAGAGCTGGGGTCTGATGCCGCGATCGCCACAGGTGGGGCCTGGTTAGTACCTGGATGGGAGATCGCCTGGGAATACCAGGTGCTGTAGGCTTTTTGCTTTTGGTAGGCTTTTTTTTTGGGCCCAAATGGCCAGCTTGCCAGGACCCAGTTCAAGAAGATCGAGGGCCCCAAAGATATCCTTCTATGGCCACATCACTCTGAATGCGCCCGATCTTGTCTGATCTTGGAAGCTAAGCAGCGTAGGGCCTGGTTAGTACCTGGATGGGAGACCGCCTGGGAATACCAGGTGCTGTAGGCTTTTGTCTTTTGCTCGGCTTCTTTTTCGGCTCAAATGGCCAGCTTGCCAAGCACCAATTGAAGTAGATTGAGGGCTCCAAAGAGAAGCGCCTACGGCCACATCACTCTGAATGCGCCCGATCTCGTCTGATCTCGGAAGCTAAGCAGCGTAGGGCCTGGTTAGTACCTGGATGGGAGACCGCCTGGGAATACCAGGTGCTGTAGGCTTTTGTCTTTTGCTCGGCTTCTTTTTCGGCTCAAATGGCCAGCTTGCCAAGCACCAATTGAAGTAGATTGAGGGCTCCAATGAGAAGCGCCTACGGCCACATCACTCTGAATGCGCCCGATCTCGTCTGATCTCGGAAGCTAAGCAGCGTAGGGCCTGGTTAGTACCTGGATGGGAGACCGCCTGGGAATACCAGGTGCTGTAGGCTTGTTTTTGGGCCCAAATGGCCAGCATGCCAGGCCCCAGTTCAAGAAGATCGAGGGCCCCAATGGTAACCACCTACGGCCACATCACCCTGCATGTGCCCAATCTTGTCTGATCTTGGAAGCTAAGTAGAGACAGGCCTGGTTAGTACCTGGATGGGAGACCGCCTGAGAATACCAGGTGCTGTAGGCTTGTTTTTGGGCCCAAATGGACAGCTTGCCAGGTCCCATTTCAAGAAGAATGAGGGCCCCAAAGATAACCGCTTAAGGCCACATCATCCTGAATGCGCCCGATCTTGTTTAATTTCAGAAGTTAAGCAGGGTTGGGCCTGGTTAGTACCTGGATGGAAGACAACGTGAGAATTCCAGGTGCTGTAGGCTTTGTGCTTTTGATAGCCTTATTTTTGTGCCCAAATGGCCAGCTTCCAGGCCCCAGTTCAAGAAGATCGAGGGCCCCAATAAAAACCACCTATGGCCATATCACCCTGAATGTGCCTGATCTCATCTGATCTCAGAAGCTAAGCAGTGTAGGGCCTGGTTAGTACCTGGATGGGAGACCGCCTAGCAATACCAGGTGCAGTAGGTTTGTGTTTGGGTCCAAATGGCCAGCTTGCCAGGCCCCAGTTCAAGAAGATCGAGGGCCCCAACAATAACCGCCTACGACCACATCATCCTGACTGCGTCTGATCTCTACACTCCACCAAAACCGCCTTACTCAAAATCACTAATGACCTGCTAACCGCCAAAGCCAATGGCCACTACTCAAACCTCTTACTCCTCGACCTCTCCGCAGCCTTTGACACAGTTGAACCACCCCCTCCTCCCTAATAAACTACACTCCCTTGGCATCAGCGACTCCGCTCTCTCCTGGCTCTCCTCCTATCTCTCCAAACGCTCCTTCAGCGTTACCTATAATGCTACCACCTCCCCCCCTCTCTGTTGGGGTCCCCCAAGGCTCTGTCCTCGGGCCCCTTCTCTTCTCCATCTACACCTCCTCACTCGGCAAACTGATACACTCCCACGGCTTCAGCTATCACCTCTACACCGATGACACGCAAATTTACCTCTCCACCCCTCGCCTCACCCCTTCAGTCTCCACCCATATCACCCACCTGCTGAACAACATATCAGACTGGATGTCGCTCCATTTCCTCAAATTAAACCTTTCCAAAACCGAGCTCCTGATTTCCCCCCCCAGCCCGTGCCCCCATCCTCTCCATCACGACCATCAGTCCCACCCTGCAAGCCAAAGTCCTAGGTGTCACTCTAGACTCAGATCTGTCCTTCCAACCCCATGTCCAATCGTTAGCAAACACATGCAGACTCCACCTCCGCAACATCTCCAAGATACGTACGTTCCTAACCCCAGACACTACTAAACAACTCGTTCACTCCCTTATTATCTCACGTCTGGACTACTGCAACTCCCTCCTCACTGGCTGTAAGAGACTCCGGTAGTAGCTCTATAGGTCCACAGTTTGGGGTTCCCCAGGGCGCGGAGTCTAAGCCCCAGACTGCTTGTTCACCAGAGCCCCTGATGGTGGGGATGGACTTGGAGCAGGCTGAGTCCAGGTCGCGGCCCCCGGGTACACCCAGCTGCGGTAGAGGGATCCGCTAGAGTCACGTATCTTAGTGGTGAGCCTGATGTGAAGAGGCAGAGCGGACCTGAGCAGGGAAACGGATGGGTCTGTGCGGGATGGATGGATGCGGATGCACCGAGAAGGCAGAGCAGAACAGAGCAGCAGCAGGTGGAAGGATAGTCGGGTCACAGGCCAGGTACAGCAACGGGAGGTACAACAATCAGGAGCAAGCAGAAGAATATCCAGAGACAAGCCAGGGGTCAGGGCAGGAGAAGGTCAGCAGTAGTCAGGAGCAGGCTGGGTTCAGCAACAGGAAACAACTCAGAGTCCGGAATCTCAGGCAGGGAATTAGACCATACGGCAATTTGGATCCTGCAGTGGCCCGTTTAAATAGCCCACCCAGCACCGTCATTGATGTCAGGTGCGCCTGGGTCCTAGTGCCCGCCTTCCTGTATGTCTTGTTGGGACCCTGCTCATGTGCAGATTCGTGCACCGCGGCGATCTTCTCTGACATCTCCTACCTCATCACAGACTATCCCCACTTCAGTCTATCCTGAACTCAGCGGCCAGACTCCTCCACCTTACCAACCGCTCCGTATCCACCACCCCCCTCTGCCAATCCCTCCACTGGCCTCCATTCAGTGTCCTCCACCCCTCTCTGCCAATCCCTCCACTGGCCTCCACTCAGTGTCCTCCACCCCTCTCTGCCAATCCCATCACTGGCCTCCATTTAGTGTCCTCCACCCCCCTCTGTCATTCCCTCCACTGGCTTCCATTCAGTGTCCTCCATCCCCTCTGCCAATCTCTCCACTGGCCTCCACTCAGTGTCCTCCACCCCTCTCTGCCAATCCCTCCACTGGCCTCCACTCAGTGTCCGCCACCCCCCTCTGTCATTCCCTCCACTGGCCTCCACTCAGTGTCCTCCACCCCCTCTGTCATTCCCTCCACTGGCTCCCGATTGCCCAGTGCATTAAATTCAATCTACTAACACTGACCTACAAAGCCATTCATAACTCCGCCCCAAACTACCTCACCGACCTGATACCCAAATACCACCCAACCGTAATCTTTGCTCCTCACAAGACCTCCTACTCTCTAGTTCCCTGGTCTCCTCCTCCCACGCCCGACTCCAGGACTTCTCCAGGACTTCCCCCATCCTCTGGAACTCACTACCCCAATCCATCAGACTGTCACCTACCCTCCTCACCTTTAGGCGCACCCTGAAAACCCATCTCTTCAGGGAAGCCTACCCCGCCCTCACTTAACAGCCAATCTCCTCCACTCCTCCTACCACTCCATCCCCCACAGCCACTTTCCCCTGTACCACTGTCCCCTGCCTCCTAGATTGTAAGCTCCAAGGATCAGGGCCCTCGAACCCCTCGTGTATTGTATTGTTACTGTATTGTCTCATGTTCTGTCCCCCCCACTATATTGTACAGTGCTGACCGAACCTGGTGCTATATAAATCTTGTATAATTATGTTATGCCTTCAGCAATTTGTTCTTTGTTAATTAGGCATTATTAGTATGCCTTATCAGTTTGTAATTCTCTGTTCATTGTGTAACTGCTCCATCTAGTGGCTGTTTGTATACACTGCATCTTTTCACAGTAGAAGTTTGACCCATTTCAGCTTCCATAGCTTGTAGCCTATGAACTCTGATTACATCATCAGCCCTGCTCATAGCAGCCATTTCCTCATCACAGACTCCATTCCTGTGGTAACCACGCTGCTGGTAGGATCCAACCCTCACATTCAGGTTCACAATAGCATCGTCGGTACGTCTACACACATGTCTATATCTTATGCATCTGTGTTTTATGTAACCTACATGTCTTACATGTGTTTATATGTGCATTGCCTTACTGTAATGTATAATATGCTTTGTCACATGGCAGACAGTGTTACTAAGCGCCTTATTTTCTGTTCCTCAGTTTCACCTCTTATATCTTTGCAATAAAGACAAAGTTGGACGTTGCTTCTTTGTCAACTCATTGCCGAGAAAGGTTTAGCTGTCTGTCAAGCTATGTACCTTCACACATAAGGAGGACAGAACAATAATAATAATGTTGGCAGCTAAGCAGGGTAGGGTCTGGTTAGTACCTGGATGGGAGACTGTATAAAAATATGTGGAGCGCTAATCAGTAAATTATAATAAAATATATAAGAAATGTCCCCAATGATAAGAACATAAGTTAGTGACAGTCTCTATATGATGAATATAGCGTGATCTACAGCTTTCAATCCAGTGGTGGTGCTCCCAGTGGTAAAGTAAGAATTCCGCACTCACCAGAAGTGTGATTTAATTACGCAGTTTGTAAATCAACACGGATCCACTTCACCGATATAGGTCTGGACTGGAACTCAGGGTAGGTTCTCCTTCAAGATGATATGGGTATGAGCCCTCAATGGATGTAGGTAGATCCATCTGGCCAGAGGTCCCTTTAAGGGATAGGTGGGTAAAGATGCCTTTTTACAGGCGCTTCCCTCTCTGGGTCTGGTGAACAGGAGACTGGATCGCAGCAGGGCTCTATAAATAATAAAACGCCTTACTATTCTGTCTAGGATCCAAACACCTCTTCCTAAGCCATCCTGCAGTGTAATGGACCAAATTCATAGTTTCTACTATGAAAGCAAAGCTAATATCCTCCCTGGAGACCAAGCATTTTTCCTTGCTCATTATCTTCCTAGGCACTAGTCTTCTCACCACCAAGTGTACTCCTGCTTGTGCAGTCTATGAGAGAGCACCCAGCAGCTGGAAGCATTGCCTTCACCAACAGCAGGTGTGCACATCAAGCAGGCAGTGATGTGGATCTGGATGGAAGACCGCCTGGGAATACCAGGTGCTGTAGGCTTTTGTCTTTTGCTCGGCTTCTTTTTCGGCTCAAATGGCCAGCTTGCCAAGCCCCAATTTAAGTAGATTGAGGGCTCCAAGAAGAAGCACCTATGGCCACATCACTCTGAATGCGCCCGATCTCGTCTGATCTTGGAAGCTAAGCAGCGTAGTGCCTGATTAGTACCTGGATGGGAGACCGCCTGGGAATACCAGGTGCTGTAGGCTTGTTTTTGAGCCCAAATGGCAGGCTTGCCAGGCCCCAGTTCAAGAAGATCGAAGGCTCAAAAGACAACCACCCACGGCAACATCACCCTGTATGCGTCCGATCTTGTCTGATCTAAGAAACTAAACAGGGTTGGGCCTGCATGGAAGACCGCCTGGGAAAACAATGTGCTGTTACTGTAGGACTTTTGATTTTGATAGCCTTGCTTTTGTGCCCAAATGGCCAGCTTCCAGGCCCCGATTCAGGAAGATCGAGCGCCCCAAAAATAACAGCCTAAGGCCACATCACTCTGAATGCCCTCAATCTTGTCTGATTTCGGAAGTTAAGAAGGGTTGAGCCTGGTTAGTACCTCGATGGGAGACTGCCTGGGAGTACCAGGTGCTATAGGCTTTTTGCTTTTGTTAGACATGTTTCTGGCCCCAAATGGCCAGCTTGCCAGGCCCCAGTTCAAAAAGATCAAGGGCCTAAAAAATAACCACCTACGTCCACATCACCCTGAACATCCTGATCTCTGGAAGCTAAGCAATGTCAGGCCTGGCTAGTGCCTGGGTGGGCGACCGCCTTGGAATACCAGGTGCTGCAGGCTTTTTGGTTTTGGTAGGCTAGTTTTTGGGCCCTAATGGCCAGCTTGCCAGGCCCCAGTTCAAGAAGATTGAGGACCCCAAAAATAAATGCTGATGGCCACATCACCCTGAATGCCCCCAATCTTGTCAACTCTCAGAAGGTAAGCAGGGTTGGGCCTGGTTAGTACCTGGGTGGGTGACTGCCTGGGAATACCAAGTACTGTAGGCTTTTTGCTTTTGGTAGGCTTGTATTTGGGCCCAAATTTCCAGCTTGCAAGGCCCCAGTTCAAGAAGATCGAGGGCCACAACAATAACTGCCTACGGCCACAGCACCCTGAATGCGCCCGATCTCGTCTGATCTCGGAAGCTAATAAGGGTTGGTCCTTTTTAGTAACTGGATGGCAGACCGCCTGGGAATACCAGGTGCTGTAGGCATTTTGTTTTTAGTAGGCTTGTTTTTGGGCCCAAATGGCCAGCTTCCAGGCTCCAGTTTAAGAAGATCGAGGGCCCCAATCATAATTGCCTACGGCCACATCACCCTGAATGTGTCTAATCTCATCTCAGAAACTAAGCAGGGTCAGGCCTGGTTAGTATCTGGATTGGAGACCGCCTGGGAATACCAGGTGCTGTAGGCTTTTGGCTTTTGCTCGGCTTCTTTTTTGGCTCAAATGGCCATCTTGCCAGGCCCCAATTTAAGTAGATTGAGGGCTCCAAAAGAAAGCGCCTACGGCCGCATTACCCTGAATGCATCTGATCTCGGAAGCTAAGCAGAGTAGGGCCTGGTTAGTACCTGGATGGGAGACTGCCTGGGAATACCAGGTGCTGTAGGCATTTGCTCAGCTTCTTTTTCGGCTCAAATGGCCAGCTTGCCAAGCCCCAATTTAAGTAGATTGAGGGCTCCAAAAAGAAGCGCCTACTGTTCTGTTCCCGAATGAAGGTATAACTGATAATGGCTGTTTAACTTCCTACCCTCGTATCCAAGCAGTGGAGAAGACTGGACCGGCAGATGCTCAGGTTAGACGGATCCAAACGTATATACGGGAATGAAATCAGCGTGGGTTTATTTGGTCCAAATACAGCGACAAACAGTGATACAATACTGTATTGTAGTAGAGGTATTGATGCTGTTCTGTGATATCTTTCCTGAGGCCAACTGCTGGTCAAAAACTGATGCCTTCACAAGCCCAGGGCATTGAATGTCCTGTCACACAGCTATAAAGCACATAAAATGGCTGCAGGAAGTGACCAGAACCAAGGCTTGCCTAAAACCACGCCCAGCAGAGAAAAAACTTTACTAGCAAAAACAGAGGCATGCAGCATGCAAATTCTGGCCAGCAGATGGCAGCAACAGATCAAGACATAGAAACAAACGTGGTGAAATAAGAATTGGTGATACAATGCACAGTTAAATAACAATTATGAGGAGAACAGCACACTCCCCGTCTGAAATTCCATAAGGGATTTCACTATGACGAATGTCCATAAAATATAGAACAACCTGTAACAAAGAACATGTTAGAGTGCAATAAACATAACAATATAGTAGATTCCGAGTTGGAATAGAGAAGATCCATGAAGTTCAAGTTCAGTAGAGTTCACCCAGCAGGAATGTTCTCGATGGGTAGTGTCAAAAAAGAGTTCGTTAATTGGCCTTGCAAACATTTTAAGCTCACCCTTTCTGAAGATCTTCAACTCCATTTTACGGACCTTGCCATCCTTGCTAGGAAGAACCTTTGTAATTAGTCCCATAGGCCAGTCAATCCGTACGGTATGTTGCTCCTTCATCAACACGAGGTCACCTTCTTTTAGGCTTGGTTTGTGGTGTTGCCACTTTCTTCTTCCTTGAAGAATGTTGAGATACTCCTTTCGCCACCTGTTCCAGAAGTAATCAGCTAGGTATTATACACATTTCCAGTGTTTTTGGTAGATATTCGCATGAGTAAATTCTCCACTAGGCATTAGCGTAATCTCAGTTTTTTGGGTGAGTAGGATAGCTGGAGTCAGTACGGCTGGTGTTTCAGGATCCATAGATACTGGCACGAGGGTCTAGAATTGATGATGGCTGAAACTTCAGCGAGAAGGGTGACTAGAGTCTCATGTGTGAGTCTTGAAGAGTTTACATCCATCAACACAGAATTCAAGATGTTGCGTGAGATTCCGATCATTCTCTCCCAGGAGCCCCCCATGTGGGAACTATGAGGAGGATTGAAAATCCAGGTGCAACCCTTTTCCGCCAAGTGTTCTTGAATGGATTTGGTGTCTATGTTCAGTTCTCTACAGGCTCCAATGAAGTTGCTTCCACGGTCAGACCTCAACTGTTTCACTGGTCCTCTGATTGCGAAGAACCGTCTTAAGGCATTAATAAGGCTGGATGTGTCCATGGATTCTATGACTTCTAAGCGAACGGCTCGCACACTCCTGCAAGTAAAATGTACAGCCCAACGCTTACTGTTTACGTGACCGCCGCGGGTCCTGCGTGCGGACACCATCCATGGCCCAAAGACGTCTAGGCCAACTTAGGTGTCAGAGCCGGGAATTGAACCTGGGCCTTCTGGGGTGAGAGACAGTGTTTCTTCTTGCTGAGCCACCTGGAATGCTTGACAGCTCCCTTGACAATTCTTTGGATGATCCTGCCTTTTCCCTGTTTTGTCTTGAACCTTGAACTCCTTGCTCCTCCCATGAACTTCCTATAAAAGCCATGTCTCTGCACTTCCAGGTTGCCAGATTATTGTGCCTTACCAGCCAATATCCTGCTTACTGTTCCTGCTGCCGTCTTCATCTACGTTACCGACCTTTGGCTTGCTACTGACTACGATTCTGCCTCATCCTATCTACTACAATTGGTGACCGACCCTTGGCTTGTGACTGACTCCGCTTCTGTTTGATCCCTGAACTGTTTGATCCGCTTTGGTTTCCAGCCTACTCATTCCCTGGTGGGGTGATCCTGAGATCTGCGACCTGGCATTCACACGCAGCCAAATCCATCTCCACCATTAGGAGCTCTGGGGAAGACCGGTGGATGCTTAGACCCCGCACCTCAGGTGAGCCTGCGTCATTCCCAGGGTGGGCCGCTGGTGTACCAATCCTGCTGGTTTCAGGTAAGCCTTACAACTGCTGTAGCAACTGGTCTCTGAACCTGACCCAGATCGTGACAGTAGGTGAAAGGCGGCTCTGTACATAGTCTGTCCGCAGGCAAATCAGCCATTTGTTGGTGTAGTTGTTTTCCTCTAGCTTTGCGACAGTGAACACAGTCATGCAATACTTGGGCCACACGTCTTTTCATACCTATAATCCAAAGGCCAGCAGACCGTAACTTTCCCTCAGTGATTTGCCTGCCCTGGTGTTCAGTCTTTTTGTGGTAGTGTCGGATCAGCAAGACTGTGATATGGTGTTTGCTGGGAATGATGAGAGGAATTTGTTCTGCAACTCCTAGGTGGGCTTAATTCAAACGACCACCAACTCTGAGCAAGCCAAAACTATCAATAATTGGATTTAAGTTGGCAAGAGGGCTTTTTATTGGAATCTGCTGTTTGTTGTACAAGCACTTCCATTCTACATTGAATTCCCCTTGTTGGACGTGACGTATTATGAGGGACTCACTATGAGAGATGTTCTCCGCAGAGAAGGGTTTATGGCAGACGTGCCAACCGTGACAATCTTTATCTTTGTGAGTATTGTGATAACATTTCGCAATGTGCACTAACCTTGCGATAGTCCTGATGAGTCTCATCCAACTGGAGAAACGTTCAAAGCGCTGGCAACCGACGCTGGAGGTTTGCTTTGTTCCAGTGACCAATGCACTAACTTCAGCGCGGATTTCTGGATCATTATCTGGATCCTGGATGCTGAAAACTTCCTGTACACATTCATCCGCCTGTCCTAGCAGAAACTCCGGACCTTTAAGCCAAGTAGAGTTAGTAAAAGAACCTACAGACATAGGTCTAGTGGCATGATCTGCTGGATTAAGTTCGGATGGTACATAGTACTATTGTTCAGGTTTGGAGGACCTCCTGATTCTCTCTATGCGGTTACTGACGTAAACATAAAATTGTCTCGTCTGATTGTGAATGTAACCTAAAACGACCTTACTGTCCGTGTAATACTGAACTTCATCTATGTTGACACCTAGTTCTTCTTGTATGAAGTCTGCAATCTCCACTGCTAACACAGTCCCACAGAGTTCAAGTCTGGGAATAGTAGAATCAGGCTTGGGGGCTAACTTAGCCTTACCATAGACGAATCCAACGTGATTTTGCTTGTTGGGTTCTGTGACTTTCAGATAGGCGACCGCTGCTATGGCCTCTGTGGAGGCGTCCGAGAACACGTGGAGTTCCTTCTTTACGCTAGAAGTAAGTGAGGTTTTAATATAGCATCTCGGGATGTGGATCTCATCCAAAGCACACAAAGATTGCTTCCAGGCTTCCCATTTTTGCTCTTTATCGGAGGGAAGTGGGGTATCCCAATCCTTGATAGTTTCAGAAAGTTGTCTCAGTAGGGATTTACCTTGAATGGTGATGGGCGCTACAAATCCCAGCGGATCAAATAGGCTGTTTACCACTGATAGGACACCACGTTTTGTGAATGGCTTGTCTGCACAACTTATTTGAAAACCGAAGGAGTCAGCCGAGAGATCCCATCTGAGGCCCAAGCTCCTCTGCACAGGTGGACTGTCCAGTCCCAGGTTAATGTCTTTGAATCCAGGTGCATGATCACCTCGCTCGAAGGCTCTCATTACGGTTAGGCTGTTTGAAGCAATTTTGTGTAGTCTAAGTTTAGCTTGGTACAACATATTTTGAGTCCTTTTGAGCAGATCGATAGCCGCTTCTTCAGTTGGTAGCGATTTGAGCCCGTCATCCACATAGAAGTCTTTTTCCACAAAGTCTTTGACATTTGTACCATACTCGGATTCCCCCTCTATTGCAGTTCTCCGAAGCCCGTAAGTCGCTACGGCTGGTGAAGGGCTGTTTCCAAACACATGTACCCTCATACGATACTCCATCATCTCTGCGTTGGTGTCATTGTCCTTGTACCACAGAAACCTGAGGAAATTCCGGTGGTCCTCTCGGACTACAAAACAGTGGAACATCTGTTCAATGTCAGCAGTGATGGTGACAAGCTCTTTCCTGAATCTCATCAGCACTCCGACTAAGTTATTTGTCAAATTAGGACCTGTGAGAAGAATATCGTTAAGAGATACACCTTGATGTTTGGAGGAGGTTGTGACGGGAGTGACTTTTGGGGGTGGGGGGACCGCTTGGTCAGCTCATGTCCCCCTCATTATGTTTAACCCACCCTGTGCCTGTTAAGGGGTACAGGGTGTGAATGTGAATGTCCCAGTATTGTGTATAGTGTTGTCCTTTGTCTAGGCCACATGGCTGTCCATTGTCTGTTTGCCATGTGCTACCCCCCATTGTGCTGTGTCTTCCTGTCCAGCCAACTATTATGGGATGTACTGTGTGTGTATTGGTGTGGGGGTTGGTCAATATCCTTTGCCGCATGGCTGCATCCCATTGTTCTGTGTCTTGGTTGGATGGGGAGGGGTGATGAGGTGTTTCCTGCCTATACTGTAGCCCTTCCCACTGATAGGGTGGGCTGATGATGTGTTTCCTGTCCCTGGTTGTCTTTCCCCTCCCTCTGTATAAAACATGTTGTTTGTGTACAATAAAAGTAGTTGGCTTTCTGTCTTAAGAGCTGGGTGCTGTCTATTTCCTGAGGGATTTCAAGGGTGTGGTCCGTGGATGGTGTTCGGACAGGGGAAGCTGCGGGATCATGGAATATACCCAAGTGCGGTCGGGTACCGGTTCCGTTACAGAGGTCTTATCTCCTGATGAGGTAGTGTATTGTTTACCCGTGGGTACTGCAGGAGATGGTAGGTTAGTCTTTCTAACACTCACGCTGCTCTTGAAGTCTCTGTGTTTATGCATGACGCTTTCATACCTTGATGATGATGTTGCTGAAGCTGTAGTGTTGAACTCCAGGAAGTCGAGGCTGGGGTCATTCCTCATCTGGGACTGTTCATCGATAAATCTACAGAAGTGAATAAATGGGGGAAAGGTGACATCATGCTCTCTTTTGTACCTTGAGACTGATGCCGCCCACTTTTCTTGCAGACTGTTTGGTACCTTCACGACAATTGGGTTCACTCCATGAGCTGTATCCAGGTAGCACAGCCCGGACAGACGAGGGTCACCCTTGGCAAGCTCCAGTTCCATGAGCAAATCACTTAAATCCTGAAGCTTCTGGACATCCTTGAGATTGATCCTTGGAACGTTCTGCAGTCTCTTGAATAGGTCCTTCTCTATTGCTTCTGCACTGCCGAAGGTACGTTCGAGTCTCTGCCAGGCGGCAGCGAGACCTGCTTCTGCTTGTCCCACGTAGACAGTTCTGAGGCTCTTGACACGATTTGTGGAGCCTGGGCCCAGCCATTTGATCAAGAGGTCAAACTCCTGCTCTGCGGTTAGGTTGAGGTTAGCGATGGCGGCCTTGAAGGTTGCCTTCCAAGCTCTGTAGCTCTCTGCACGGTCATCAAATTTTGAGAGACTGGTGTTGATTAGCTCTCTGCTCACCATAAACCTGGCAAACTCAGACATATCTGATTTCTCACTGCTTGTTGCCATGATGCCTTGTGGTGCCCCTGGGGCGTATGGGCTGCCTGGCGTGAAGGGGTGAGATGCTTCCGGGTAGAATGATGTAGCTGCAGGGTTAAGCTTTTGTTTAGCCTCTGTGGATTGTGATGACTGCTGCTTGAGCTGTGGAGGTAGGCCAGAAAACGCCTGATAGCGATCTTGCTGTAACAACCGTCCTTGAGAGGGCACATCCGGGTGACGGTTATTAGGTTGCTCGGGTGCTGTGGGTGGCACTGGTACCGCAGGTAGAGCTGACTTGGAGGTTTCAGTGTTGTCAGTTTGGATGATACTGCGAACTGGGGGTGGCGCAGATAACTGATTCAGTACATAGTCACTGTTGCGATCAACTGGATCATCTATCTCCTGTGGTGGCGAGCAGACTGGATCAAGACCTTGGCTCAATGCTTGCTCAAGTAGTCTTACTTTAGCGAACGCAATTTCCTCCTGCATCTCTGATTCAAAAATCTTTATTCGAGCCTCTGCTTCCGCTTCTGGCCTCTGCTTCTGCCTCTGCCCTCTTGGCCTCTGCCTCTGCCCTCTTGGCCCCTGCTTCCGCTTCTGCCCTCTTGGCCTCTGTTTCCGCTTCTGCCCTCTTGGCCTCTGCCTCTGCCCTCTTGGCCTCTGCCTCTGCTTCTGCCCTCTTGGCCTCTGCCTCTGCCCTTGCAAGAGCTTCTTTTTCTGTGAAGGAGCGTCTCGCTTTGGATTGCTCTGCGTTTATGCGGGCCTCTAGTAATCTGTCGCTCAAGGCTGAGCTTCTTGAGCACGATGATCTGTATGACCGAGAGGAATGTTTAGATGAATTTGATCTGTGTGATCTAGTTTCTTGCAAATGCGAGATATGGAGTCTCGCTTTACCTTTAACATCCAGCACCATGACGTCTCTTTGTCTGTCTATTGATTCTGCCTTGCTCAGTTCTGATAGGGCTTCATCCATATTAGAGTCTTTAAGAAAGGTTATATACCTTGTGGACAGTCTCTTGTATCTTTCTTGAACTGTGTCCAGCCGCCCGACGGCAGCTTGTAAACTTGTGGCATCACCTGAGGAGGATTTAAGTCCGGACATGAGGGAGGAAACTCGTTCCCATTGCTCCTCCAGGTTATCACATAGCTCATCCTTTGTGGTGTGATAGTTTTCGATTACCTTTGCCGTCGGTTTGAGAGAGCGTCTTGGTCGCACGACTTGTCCTGCTGGAAGTGTGGATTCTGTTCCCTGCCCTTCATGATGATCAGCATCAGGTTTCATTTGCTTTATTTCATCAATGGGGAACTGTGCAAAGTCCTTTTCGGCCATTTTGACTTAAGGTGCGCTGTCTCTTTAAGAAAATGAACTTTTGAATTGGGGGCTGAAAATCACAGCACGGCTCTGATAGGGCACTTTGATAAAATTTCTAAGATGTTTAGAGTGAATTGCGGGGTTTCGGCGCGGCCGCGGCAATGTAAGAAACGTGCATAAACAGTACTTCTATTATGCGAGCAAAGGTTAATATAGGACGTAAAGAATGGCTTGGCGAGTTGTGGAGGACTTCCAGGCGAGAGTGTAGATACTGCGTATGCGCAGTGCTTCCACATAGGCTTGTGGAACATGCACTGTAGCCGGGCAGATTTGCTGCAAGTGGGCCTAGGGAGATTCCTGAGTGTGGTACTGGACTCTGAGGGAACCTCTAGCAGGGTATGGACTTTAAGGCAGTTTTTGACTGTTCTGTCACCACATGAAGGCGAATGAAGGTATAACTGATAATGGCTGTGTAACTTCCTACCTTCGTATCCAAGCAGTGGAGCAGACCGGACCGGCAGATGCTCAGGTTAGACGGATCCAAACGTATACATGGGAATGAAATCAGCGTGGGGTTATTTGGCATAAATACAGCGACAATCAGTGATACAATACTGAAAGGTAGTAGAGGTATTGATGCTGTCCTGTGATATCTTTCCTGAGGCCAACTGCTGGTCAAAAACTGATGCCTTCACAAGCCCAGGGTATTGAATGTCCTGTCACACAGCTATAAAGCACATAAAATGGCTGCAGGAAGTGACCAGAACCAAGGCTTGCCTAAAACCACGCCCAGTAGAGAAAAAACTTTACTAGCAAGAACAGAGGCATGCAGCATGCAAATTCTGGCCAGCAGATGGCAGAAACAGATCAAGACATAGAAACAAACGTGGTGAAATAAGAACTGGTGATACAATGCACAGTTAAATAAAAAATATGAGCAGAACATCACACCTATGGCCACATCACCTTGAATGAACCCGATCTCGTCTGATCTCAGAAGCTAAGCAGCGTAGGGCCTGGTTAGTACCATGATGGGAGACCGCCTGGGAATACCAGATGCTGTAGGCTTTTGTCTTTTGCTGGGCTTCTTTTTCGGCTCAAATGGCCAGCTTGCCAAGCCCCAATTTAAGTAGATTGAGGGCTCCAAAGAGAAGCGCCTACGGCCACATCACTCTGAATGCGCCCGATCTCATCTGATCTCAGAAGCTAAGCAGCGTAGGGCCTGGTTAGTACCTGGATGGGAGACCGCCTGGGAATACCAGGTGCTGTAGGCTTTTGTCTTTTGCTCGGCTTCTTTTTCGGCTCAAATGGCCAGCTTGCCAAGCGCCAATTTAAGTAGATTGAGGGCTCCAAAGAGAAGCGCCTACGGCCACATCACTCTGAATGCGCCCGATCTCGTCTGATCTCGGAAGCTAAGCAGCGTAGGGCCTGGTTAGTACCTGGATGGGAGACCGCCTGGGAATACCAGGTGCTGTAGGCTTTTGTCTTTTGCTGGGCTTCTTTTTCAGCTCAAATGGCCAGCTTGCCAAGCGCCAATTTAAGTAGATTGAGGGCTCCAAAGAGAAGCGCCTACGGCCACATCACTCTGAATGCGCCTGATCTCGTCTGATCTCTGGAAGCTAAGCAGCGTAGGGCCTGGTTAGTACCTGGATGGGAGACCGCCTGGGAATACCAGGTGCTGTAGTCTTTTGCTCGGCTTCTTTTTCGGCTCAAATGGCCAGCTTGCCAAGCCCCAATTTAAGTAGATTGAGGGCTCCAAAGAGAAGCGCCTACGGCCACATCACTCTGAATGCGCCCGATCTTGTCTGATCTCGGAAGCTAAGCAGCGTAGGGCCTAGTTAGTGCCTGGATGGGAGACCGCCTGGGAATACCAGGTGCTGTAGGCTTTTGTCTTTTGCTCGGCTTCTTTTTCGGCTCAAATGGCCAGCTTCCCAAGCCCCAATTTAAGTAGATTGAGGGCTCCAAAGAGAAGCGCCTACGGCCACATCACTCTGAATGCGCCCGATCTCATCTGATCTCAGAAGCTAAGCAGCGTAGGACCTGGTTAGTACCTGGATGGGAGACCGCCTGGGAATACCAGGTGCTGTAGGCTTTTGTCTTTTGCTCGGCTTCTTTTTCGGCTCAAATGGCCAGCTTGCCAAGGGCCAATTTAAGTAGATTGAGGGCTCCAAAGAGAAGCGCCTACGGCCACATTACTCTGAATGCGCCCGATATCGTCTGATCTCGGAAGCTAAGCAGCGTAGGGCCTGGTTAGTACCTGGATGGGAGACCGCCTGGGAATACCAGGTGCTGTAGGCTTTTGCTCGGCTTCCTTTTCGGCTCAAATGGCCAGCTTGCCAAGCGCCAATTTAAGTAGATTGAGGGCTCCAAAGAGAAGTGCCTACGGCCACATCACTCTGAATGCGCGCAATCTCGTCTGATCTCGGAAGCTAAGCAGCGTAGGGCCTGGTTAGTACCTGGATGGGAGACCGCCTGGGAATACCAGGTGCTGTAGGCTTTGTCTTTTGCTCGGCTTCTTTTTCGGCTCAAATGGCCAGCTTGCCAAGCGCCAATTTAAGTAGATTGAGGGCTCCAAAGAGAAGCGCCTACGGCCACATCACTCTAAATGCGCCCAATCTCATCTGATCTCAGAAGCTAAGCAACGTAGGGCCTGGTTAGCACCTGGATGGGAGACCGCCTGGGAATACCAGGTGCTGTAGGCTTTTGTCTTTTGCTCGGCTTCTTTTTCGGCTCAAATGGCCAGCTTGCCAAGCGCCAATTTAAGTAGATTGAGGGCTCCAAAGAGAAGCGCCTACGGCCACATCACTCTGAATGCGCCCAATCTCGTCTGATTTCGGAAGCTAAGCAATGTAGGGCCTGGTTAGTACCTGGATGGGAGACCCCCTGGGAGTACCAGGTGCTGTAGGCTTTTGTCTTTTGCTCGGCTTCTTTTTCGGCTCAAATGGCCAGCTTGCCAAGCGCCAATTTAAGTAGATTGAGGGCTCCAAAGAGAAGCGCCTACGGCCACATCACTCTGAATGCGCCCGATCTCGTCTGATCTCGGAAGCTAAGCAACATAGGGCCTGGTTGGTACCTGGATGGGAGACCGCCTGGGAATACCAGGTGCTGTAGGCTTTTGTCTTTTGCTCGGCTTCTTTTTCGGCTCAAATGGCCAGCTTGCCAAGCGCCAATTTAAGTAGATTGAGGGCTCCAAAGAGAAGCGCCTACGGCCACATCACTCTGAATGCACCCGATCTCATCTGATCTCGGAAGCTAACCAGCGTAGGGCCTGGTTAGTACCTGGATGGGAGACCGCCTGGGAATACCAGGTGCTGTAGGCTTTTGTCTTTTGCACGGCTCCTTTTTCGGCTCAAATGGCCAGCTTGCCAAGCGCCAATTTAAGTAGATTGAGGGCTCCAAAGAGAAGCGCCTACGGCCACATCACTCTGAATGCACCCGATCTCATCTGATCTCAGAAGCTAAGCAGCGTAGGGCCTGGTTAGTACCTGGATGGGAGACCGCCTGGGAATAGCAGGTGCTGTAGGCTTTTGTCTTTTGCTCGGCTTCTTTTTCGGCTCAAATGGCCAGCTTGCCAAGCGCCAATTTAGGTAGATTGAGGGCTCCAAAGAGAAGCGCCTACGGCCACATCACTCTGAATGTGCCCGATCTCATCTGATCTCGGAAGCTAAGCAGCGTAGGGCCTGGTTAGTACCTGGATGGGAGACCACCTGGGAATACCAGGTGCTGTAGGCTTTTGTCTTTTGCTCGGCTTCTTTTTCGGCTCAAATGGCCAGCTTGCCAAGCGCCAATTTAAGTAGATTGAGGGCTCCAAAGAGAAGCGCCTACGGCCACATCACTCTGAATGCACCCAATCTCGTCTGATCTCGGAAGCTAAGCAGCGTAGGGCCTGGTTAGTACCTGTATGGGAGACCGCCTGGGAATACCAGGTGCTGTAGGCTTTTGTCTTTTGCTCGGCTTCTTTTTCGGCTCAAATGGCCAGCTTGCCAAGCGCCAATTTAAGTAGATTGAGGGCTCCAAAGAGAAGTGCCTACGGCCACATCACTCTGAATGCGCCCAATCTCGTCTGATTTCGGAAGCTAAGCAATGTAGGGCCTGGTTAGTACCTGGATGGGAGACCGCCTGGGAATACCAGGGGCTGTAGGCTTTTGTCTTTTGCTCGGCTTCTTTTTCGGCTCAAATGGCCAGCTTGCCAAGCGCCAATTTAAGTAGATTGAGGGCTCCAAAGAGAAGCGCCTACGTCTACATCACTCTGAATGCGCCCGATCTCGTCTGATCTCGGAAGCTAAGCAGCGTAGGGCCTGGTTAGTACCTGGACGGGAGACCGCCTGGGAATACCAGGTGCTGTAGGCTTTTGTCTTTTGCTCGGCTTCTTTTTCGGCTCAAATGGCCAGCTTGCCAAGCGCCAATTTAAGTAGATTGAGGGCTCCAAAGAGAAGCACCTACAGCCACATCAATCTGAATGCGCCCGATCTCGTCTGATCTCGGAAACTAAGCAACGTAGGGCCTGGTTAGTACCTGGATGGGAGACCGCCTGGGAATACCAGGTGCTGTAGGCTTTTGTCTTTTGCTCGGCTTCTTTTTCGGCTCAAATGGCCAGCTTGCCAAGCGCCAATTTAAGTAGATTGAGGGCTCCAAAGAGAAGCACCTACGGCCACATCACTCTGAATGCGCCCGATCTCGTCTGATCTCAGAAGCTAAGCAGCGTAGGGCCTGGTTAGTACCTGGATGGGAGACCGCCTGGGAATACCAGGTGCTGTAGGCTTTTGTCTTTTGCTCGGCTTCTTTTTCGGCTCAAATGGCCAGCTTGCCAAGCGCCAATTTAAGTAGATTGAGGGCTCCAAAAAGAAGCGCCTACGGCCACATCACTCTGAATGCGCGCAATCTCGTCTGATCTCGGAAGCTAAGCAGCATAGGGCCTGGTTAGTACCTGGATGGGAGACCGCCTGGGAATACCAGGTGCTGTAGGCGTTTGTCTTTTGCTCGGCTTCTTTTTCGGCTCAAATGGCCAGCTTGCCAAGCCCCAATTTAAGTAGATTGAGGGCTCCAAAGAGAAGCGCCTACGGCCACATCACTCTGAATGCACCCGATCTTGTCTGATCTCGGAAGCTAAGCAGCGTAGGGCCTGGTTAGTACCTGGATGGGAGACCGCCTGGGAATACCAGGTGCTGTAGGCTTTTGTCTTTTGCTCGGCTTCTTTTTCGGCTCAAATGGCCAGCTTGCCAAGCCCCAATTTAAGTAGATTGAGGGCTCCAAAGAGAAACGCCTACGTCCGCATCACTCTGAATGCGTCTGATCTCAGAAGCTAAGCAGCGTAGGGCCTGGTTAGTACCTGGATGGTAGACCGCCTGGGAATACCAGGTGCTGTAGGCATTTGTCTTTTGCTCGGCTTCTTTTTCGGCTCAAATGGCCAGCTTGCCAAGCACCAATTGAAGTAGATTGAGGGCTCCAAAGAGTAGCGCCTACGGCCACATCACTCTGAATGCGCCCGATCTCGTCTGATCTCGGAAGCTAACCAGCGTAGGGCCTGGTTAGTACCTGGATGGGAGACCGCCTGGGAATACCAGGTGCTGTAGGCTTTTGTCTTTTGCTCGGCTTCTTTTTCGGCTCAAATGGCCAGCTTGCTGTGGTGGTTTATGTAAGGATATATATTATTTATAAAGGGCGTGTCCCTTTCCCTTAGATGAAATATTACAGTGCCTCCAGCCGTTAAAATATGGCAAATATTTAGAAAACCAATAATTTGGACACCTTGATAATTTGATCACCACTTATTATTATACCTTGAATTCTTTTAGCCAATATGATTTCGTACCATACACACAAAATTTGCCTTATAATAGATAAATATAAAAATTTATTTATGTACAAAAATTATATATATATTAACACAAAACGCAAAAGACTGGTGATAAATGAATATTGGTACACACAATCAAAGATATACCCTACCAATGTAATACACAATAATAAGGTTTCTAACTAATTACATCAATATCACAATTTTAAATGATCTGATTATTTATGAAATTTATTAATAATTAATAATTTCGAATATCTCAAAGGTTATATTCTCACAAGCCGTGGCCATAGGATTGCAAGAAGCAAGCCCTTGATATATGATACTCTGGTTATTAATATTCAATAAATTATGAAATATGGAAAAAATTATAATATGGCAATAAACAATTTTTAACAGTAAAACAGGATCTCTCTACATATATCTAACTACCCAATTATGTTGTGATACACTAAGGTAATTCTATGATTGCACACAACGGAGAAAATAGGTAATACAAAATCAAATAAACAATCTCACCGCACCCGGCATTCAGACTAGGCGACTCTCCCGTGGATTTAGCTGGCAGTGGAACGCCTTTAGACTGATATTATAGGGCAAGTGATAGATATTCAGTAAGGGATAATGTAGGAAGTTATAAGGTTAGAGGTTTAGAAATTTAGTTAAAGTTTTAGGAAGTTTGAAAGGATGGAAGAGTAGTTATTCAGCAGAGATCTTCTTCAGATGTCAGGGTCTTCTTTTGATGAGTTTTTCTTGATGAGGTCTTCTGATGAGGTCTTTTTTCATGAGGTTTTTTTTTCTTTGTTAAAGGTACAAGGGCTTTTATATCCACTAATCCATTGTTCTAAGATACCTTCCCACCAGGCTTCTTGATTGGCTAGTTGAGAAATGTGTGTACATAAGCTATTTCTCACCTGCCCGCCAGGTGGCGGTCATGTATCATAGAACAATTTGAGTATTTGAGATGACTCACCTTGGGTGGAATCTTAAGGTAATTTCAGGAATTAAATATACGTCTTTTTCCAGATATAAGTGATCATACCTATAATATTCTAAATAGGGACCATGGAATATAGGCGTATATTCAGTTATTCCTTCTTGAAATACCATCCTGTTTGTTTCCTGATAAGACATGTAACTGATGCTAGTTTATAATACATCTTACTTTCCATCATCTCAATACTCAAGTTAGTGATATATAGTTCCCATTGCTGAATATTTAGTGGTGTGTAAAATCCATAACATCTCATTTATAATATGTTTTTGTAATATATCTTTGTAATTATATACAGTCAATTCTTAGACTTAAATGTCCTGAATTTCACCTCTTTGTTTTAGAATCAACATTTTCTATGTGTAGGGAAAAACTCTTTGTTTGCCTGGCTCTTGTATTGGACTCATGGTAAACAACTGTTAATGCTTTCACCCTTGGTGAACAATAGTATATTGTAATAGTTTCAGAGGTCTGTTAGTTCATCACACTCTGCAAGTTTTGGTTAAGCTTTCAACCAGTTGAGTTCCCGTCTCATTATTGTTAAAATGTTTGAAAGTCGAAGTCCTATCTGGCTATTTGTTTGACTTTCTGTATATGCATTCTTCTCAACCTCAATATACAAATAGTCCTTGTTGACAGTCCAAACAGTCTTATTGTCTTGGAAAAGTCTTACTTCCCCCATTCTCTCCATTTCTTTAACTAGAATCCTTGAGGGTTCAACCAAGACAAAATTAACTCTTAGCATCCGGCTATACTGAGCTGTTTGTCACATAATATTATGTCTTGATAAAGTCATATTTTTGAGACATAATTCAAAAGGTCCACAACAAATCCCCCTTTTTTTTGGGGTACAGGCACGTGTAGAGGGGTGTCTGTATCGAAAAACATGAGTGGGACTTTTGGTTAGAGTGATCGTTCGTCTTCTCCGGTGAAGTGAATGAAATAATAAAAAAAATTTTTTTTTTTTTTTTAATAAAATGGCAGCGGTGATGCTGGTTGGTCCTCAACTTGACTCGGCGTCTTTAGATGGACACTTCTGATGACGATCCTGGTCTTGTGATGAGGCCGGCCTGGCCTGGCACATCCACCTTGGGGTCCATGGGTCCTCCGCACGACAGGTCTCGTAGACGGTCTCCTAGGCGGGTCTTTTCCTCTGGACTGGCCCTTGGTGGCCTGGGACATCAGGTTATCGTCTCCGGATCGATCTCTGGCATCTGGTCTTTCCCACAGGACATTATAGCTTCCTTCTAGGGTCTGGTCATTGACACCTCCGATCGCCGGTCTGATCATAGTCTGGGCCTTCCTTTCTAAATTATTAAAATGAACAGTTTAAGTATCGGATATACATAAAATTATATTACTGGATCCTGTAAGGCAAAAGATGAATTATATGTTCAAAGGAAATTTAATAATGATCTCAATATCTCCAGATAGGAACTGGTGGGTTAGTCTTCCAACAACTGCAATTGAGACTTTGGATGGCAAGCACGTAATTGATTGATGTGCACCCATCTATCACTGATATTTCACCATACCGGGTAACCTGCAATTTATATGCGACCGGAGAGATTTTATCAATGATAGAGAACGGACCTTTCCAAGATGGAAGGAATTTCCGTTCCTTGATCTGGTCTCTTGCAAAGTTGTATAGATAGACTTTGTCACCAATCTCATATTCCTTCTTGGAGGTTTTGAGATCATAGTATGTCTTAGCACTAGTTGCAGCTCTCTCCAAATTTCGCTGGGCAAAGGCAAAAGCATATTGCAGATGTTTACGTAAATCCTCTATGTACTGGTGTGTGGTGGTAGCATTGATCAAATTTTGATCTGTAGTGCGATACAATAAGTGCTGGGGCAGTACCATCCGTCTACCCGTCATCAGTTCAAAAGATGACATTTTTGTAACTGTATTCGGAGTAGCCCTCAACGCCATCAGGACCAGCTGGAGCTTGACATCCCAATCTTTGCCTGTTTCCTTAACAAATTTCTTAAGGACATTAACGATGGTCTGATTGTATCGTTCTACACCACCACTAGAGGCTGGCCGATAGGCGATATGCAATTTCCTTTTAACCCCCAAAATTTTCCACAATTTGGCCATCACTTCGCTAGTGAAGTGCGATCCCCTATCAGACTCTATCCTCTGTGGGAGACCAAAACGAGAAAATACATGATTTATTAGCAATGCAGCACATGTCTCGGAGCTATTATTTGGTGCTGGTATACATTCGACATACTTGGTGAATAAACATGTAACTGTTAACATATACCGATTTCCTCGTGAAGATTTTGTTACGGGCCCAATAAAATCCATTTGAAGGTCTGACCAAGGCATACATATCCCCCTCTTCTGGAGAGGTGCTCTGTGAGTTGGCTTGGTAGGTTGAAATTGGGGACATATTAGGCAACCTTGGCAGTACTCCTTCACATCACGTAACATATGAGGCCAGTAGGCATAATCCCGCAGGATCTCATACGTGATCTTCTCTCCACGATGACCGGAAGTGGGAGCATCATGGGCATGCTGTAGCATCAAACCTCTAAATTTAAGTGGGATGACCCATTGTTGTACGCCACCCTTTGAGGTTCGTATCAACAATCCCTGGTATAAAGAGAATTGGGATTTGGATTTCATTAAGATACGTAAATCCTCCTTCCCACTACATACTTCCTTATTTATGGGATTTTGGTTGGGATCTTCCATATGACTATAAAACAAGCCAATTATTGGGTCTTCTTTTTGGGCAGTAATTAAATCCTCACTAGGAGAATCGTGACTCCACTGTAATGCATTTGGATCACCAGCTGTTCTGGCCTGTTGCCTGGTGACCGCTTCAACCTGTACGGTACCTAAAAATTGATCAATGTCTAACAGTTCACCGGTGATTGCCCCTTCCTTGGCTAGAGAATCGGCCAGATCGTTCCCTTCTTTCTCGGCACCTAGAACCTTGGAGTGGCCTTTGGTCTTCTTGAAGTGCAGGGTGAGATCATTGGACCTTACCAGTTCATCGATGTGACAAAAGAGCTTACCATGTTTCACGGGTTTGTGATTACTCTTGTTCATGTTGTTTCGCTTCCACCTAGGGAAATACTCCACAAAACTATTCCTGACATAATTGGAATCGGTTATGATGGCACACTCTCTGATGTTGAACTCTATAGCCATCTCAACTGCTCTAAGGATTGCAGTAAGTTCAGCAACCTGACTGCTTTTTGGTCCAAGTTTGTATCCCACAGAAATTGGGGTGACACCTTGGGTCCAAACGATTCCAATACCTGCCACTAGTTGGAGCTGTTCCCCATCCTTGTGATGAAAAGCACAACCATCCACATATACACACGGCAGCTGTTTACAGTATTCTTCATCGTAAACCTTGTAGGGAGAGAACAGTTGTTCTTCCAGAAAGTCAGTGTCCGGGGCTTCCATAACAGGCGTAGTTGCGGAACAATCATGGAGCTCGGCTAGGCCCTGGGCTACTGGACTTTCCTTGTTCTGTTTGTACCGAATTTCAAGAGGCCACCCTTGCAAAGACAAAGTCCAAGCAGTGATGCGGCTATTAGACACATTTCCTCCCTTGATACGTTCACTCTTTAAATACTGTAAAGGCTGGTGTGCCGTTTCAACAATGATTCTCTCTCCCTGAATGTAACTGCGGAAATTCTGTAATGCCCACACGGTGGACAATAGAGCTTTTTCACAGTCACTGAACTTTATTTCAACCGGGGACAAAGTTTTACTGGCATAGGCAATCACCTTACTGACATCATCACGTTTCTGGTAAAGAACGGAACTCATACTTACCTGCGTAAACCCTGTCTCTAGATAGAAATTTTTACCCCCTTCGGGATATCCTAGACACGGGGCTTGTGTGAGACGTTCCTTTAATTCCTTCATGGCGTCCTCCTGTTTCTTACCCCACGACCATTCGACATCCTTCTTCAGTAGGTGAAGCAGTGGCTTGCTTATCTCGGCGTAATTATCAATAAACTTACGCGAGTAGTTTACCATACCTAGGAATGATCTCAATTCTTTAAGGTTAGTAGGGACTTTACAGTTCAGAACCGCCTCAACTTTCTTCTTTTGTGGGTTCAAACCTTCAGCAGTAACTTCATGGCCTAGGAAGTTTACCTTCGTGCGACACCACTGGGCTTTTTGTAAGGACAGTTTAACTCCTGCTGCTTTTAATTGGCCCAGGACATGCCGAAGTTCTGTAATGTGTTTGGTCATATCCGTACTTTTGATCAGGATATCGTCCACATATGCCAACGTCCCCCTTTCGAAGGCGTCTGGCATGGCCTTGTGCATGAACACAGCAAATTCATGTCCGGAATTTATGAATCCAAAAGGCATTCTCACCCAACAATATTGTCGATTCCCAAAACTGAAAGCCAGTTTGTATTGGTCTTCCTCACTCACCTTTATGGTCCAATACCCCTGTGCACAATCCAAGGCTGTGAAAACTTGGGATCCTTGGAGCTGGGCGAGACATTGGTCTATGTATGGGACAGGCCATCCTGACATGTACACAAGTTTGTTTAGCTGACGGAGGTCAGCGCACAGACGCCATTGTCCATTGGGTTTTAAGATACCCAGGATCGGGTGGTTATAGGAGCTGTGGATGGGCCTAATTATACCCCTTTCATGTAACTTCCTGATAATCTCAGCTAGAGATTCATAGGAAGCTAATGGTAACCTATACTGTCTTACGAATACTGGTGGGGCATCTGGATCTGTTTGGATCCTAGCGATGTGTAGGTCAGTAGTCCCACAATCGTAAGAATCCTTGGCAAAGATCTCTTGGAATTCAAGGAGAAGCTCTCGGAGCAATTGTCGGTCGAGATCACTGGCACATGCATCGGCGAGGGCCACCATCTCTTCCACTAACTCCTTGAATCCAGGAAAGCTTTCCGGCTGACCTATCTCATATGCCTCCTCAAGTTTTGTGGTGAGGTCATTGGGTATGTGATGTGTGTGTGTGTTCTCCTGCCATCCAGGTTCTTTGGGGTACTCTTGTTCTTTGATTGGGTGATCAAAGACAATTGATGTCTCTTCGATTCGACAGGTGCCATCTTTAGAATCGAATGGATAAATGGACTCTATGGTGAAAATACCCTCTGGTAATGAATGGAATGTTTGTTCAATTAATTGTTCCTCCGACAAATATTCATCGGGGATGAGTCCAATCACCTGGTTAGTGACCCCAAAGGTATAATATTCAGTCTCCACCGCTAGACCAATAAGGGTCTCTTTGGGTAAGACAATGTCCTGATTAGACAGATTATGGATGTAAATGTACATCGGGGATTGATGTGTGTTGACTAGGGGCGTATGTGTAATGTTCAGTCCCTCCCCCTGCATTTTATGGGAGAGGCATACTAATGCATCTGACCCCTTCAGTCTATGTCCCTTTTTAACTTGGATGGGGAGTATGAAGTTATTTATGCCCTTAGGAATTGTAATCTTTTGGGCTACCTGGACTTCAACAGCATAAGGCATCTGTTGCTGGGATTTTAAAGCTAAGTCCAGATTTTGGTATTGTTCGGGGTCCCCCTTTAGTCGACTCCATAAACAGTCATTAATTAGGTCGACTTGCATTGCAAAGCGATGTAATATATCGTTGCCAAAATAAATTTTAGTTTGGGGATTATCCAAGACTAGGAACACATGGGTGGCTGTTTTGTTTCCTACAGTGACGTTTAAGAGACACCTAGCCATTGAATTGTGATCATCAGAGTCATCAAGGGAGTCTGAAATCCAATGACGCTGAGGTGTGGAGAAACGGATCATTTCCATTTCGGTCAGGTGTTTTATCAGCCCATGGCTTACAAAGCTGTGTTCCTGTCTCAAATCTAGTTTGGCATATTTTGACCTATTAAGACCATTTATCCGGATGGGGATAAACAAGTCGCTGTTAACCCTTTCAATACCTGTCAAGAATTGGGTATGATCTCCCCCTTTTCTTGGTTTATCCTCCTGATGAAAAGATATCGTAAGGATGTCATCTTGGAGGGAAATATCTTTTATTTTATCTTGGGGAATTCTAAAAATGTGTTCCTCATCTCTTCTGATAGGGTTATGGTCATCAGGTTTGATAACCGTTACATCAGGAAGTTGGCTGTTCCTGAAATGGATTTCTAATGATCCAGGCCTTTCTTCCACCAGGTGGCAGTGTTGTCGGGAATGGGGAGTTTTAAGTTTCCCATATTTAATTGGGATATTTACCTGTGACCACAGGACTTGGTTCACACAATCAACTATGGTGTTCAGCCTTTTTAGGAAGCCCATCCCAATTATCATGTGGTGCTGGGATATGCTAGCAATGATGATGGGGTGTCTCAGTTCCTTATTACCCAGTTTCAGTTTAAGCCAGGCGGTACCCATGACTTGTAAAGGGTCTCCACCTACACCAATCAATGAGCTGTCAAAGCTTTTAAGTCTCGGCTTGGTGGGCATGACATTCGCCACTTTATCAAAATGTTCTTGTGACATGATGGTTGCTTGGGATCCAGTGTCTATTAAGCCGACAATCGAAAGATCACTGGCATCCTGCACCTGCACCGTGGCATAATATCTCCCATCAGATTCAGTCAGCTCACACATGAAATTAGTGTGGTTGAAGATCTGTGGGCCCTTCAATAACCTATGACTGGCTCTTATCTCACCGCATGTGGTGGACACATCACCCTTATCCTCCCTGGTGGGATTCTTGGACTGTCTCAAGACAGAAGCACAACTAGAAGTTGGCGCTCCGTCTGGCTTGTCAATCCCGACGACTTCCGATGCCGCGACTATATTAGGGGCAATAGATGGACACTGAAAAGCAGGAGAATCATTAATAACCAACAACTGGTCCCCCTTTGCCTGAGAACTAGCTTCTCCATTAGTAGGCGTGTCAGGGACGGGGCACACATCTCCTGTCATTTGACTCAGTGTCCTCCCCTGTTGGTTTAAGGCTTGGTTGCCTATTAATTCTGTGACCCTTGGTTGGTCACAGGAGCTGCTCCTAAAAAAGGATTGGATGGAAATTGAGTGACAAGCCTGTCCATTTGTTCAGCCATTTTGCTGACCTGTGCCTCTATTTGTCCAATACGCTCAGAGGAGTCATTCTGTTGATTCTCCCTTTTCCTATACTTGTGCTTGTATTTTGGACGAGACTGGTAATGAGACTCAGAGTCAGAACTACTGCTCTGGTCCCGACGCCATTGTTCTCTCTGAGGTTTTGGGGTCTCCCTGTTATTAAAGGGAGCCTGGGGTACTGTATCCCCCCTTTGAGCTTGAGGGTGTTCTTGGCGTGGAGGAAATCTTTGGAAGTCGGAGTTTTTATTAAAATTGGGATTCTTATTGTAATTATGGTTCCTGTTGAAATTGGGGTTCCCATAAAAATTCCCATGTTGGTTTTGGCGAGGATAATAGAACCTCCGAGGATACCATTGACTCCTTTGATTCTCATCACTATACTGGCCCTTACCATACTTTTTATTCTTCTCACTTCCACTACCGTAGTTTCCTGGCTTTTGTCTATCCTTTCTCACCCACTGGTTTTGGGGTGCAAAGTTATGGACCTCCTTCACTTGCTGGGTTTGAGGTACAAATCTAGGGGAACCATTGGTTTTACCCCCACGGACTACTTCCGCATATGATTTCTTCTCTGCCTGCAAATTTGGATTTGGAGGGGAAACGGTAGTGGCTGCTACTATCTTGGGGCTACTTTTAGGTTCTCTTTTTATCCCGCCCTCACTGGACTGTTGGATCGAGAATAAATAGTCACTCTCTCTCACCAACCAATCAAGAGAGCATCCCTTTCTGTAATCCTTTGCAAGTCCCAATTTTATGTAAGCAGGTAATGCTTCATAGAATAGTGTCTTGAATTCTGGCTGGTTAGGATTGGGATCCTTTTCAGCCAGGAAATAGGCATTTCTGAGGACAGCCAGAAATTCTGCAGGGCTTTGGTGAGGACCACACTTTAAATTGTAGGCCGCAGCCTTGGCAGAGGTTACAGTTTTATAAGGCCCAAATTCCATGTGGCACTTATGTTTAACCTCTCTCCAGGACTGATTGGAATAGGCCCTCAAGGTCTCAAAGAATTGCCGGTATTTCTCTTCAAACACCCATGGCAGCAATTCTATTTTGGTGTGGTCATCTCTAATGCCCAGAATCTCTAACGTCTGTTCATATGTTTTCATGTGTTCGGTGATCTCAAGGGACCCTTTCTTAGAAAACATAGGAACAGTGTCCTTCAGGAACTTACCTCCTGAATGACCCCTGGGATTTCCCTTCCTGTCTATATGAAACCTCATACTTTTCTTCTGAGCGCTCTGGAGTGTATCTTAGAAGCCTAGGAGGCGACCTATATTCTGACCCTGACTCACTATCAGATGCTTCGCTGTGATGCGGGTATCTCCGCTCATCAGCCTCTGGCTTGACTGGGTTGGTCCGTCTTTGGACCCCAGAATTTATTTGGGCCGTCAACCTCATAATCTGCTCCTCCAGAGTTTTCTGCTCAGATTTTATAAAGGTAAGTTCTGACTGGTCATGCTTATCCCCTGGGTGAACTTTAATTTTGACAGGAGATAACCTCTCTGATCTGAAGTACTCCACCTCATCTTTTAAGTCCTGATACTTCTCTTGAAGTTGTTTTAATTCCTGAAAGTTTCTTTCATACAGGTCCTGAGCACTTCGAAAGTCTCTGACCAATCTATCATAATGTTTCTCGGATTCGTCTAAACGAACACCGGCATGACCAAGCTTCCCTTTCAAAGACTCAATGTCCTGATTTTTGCTTTCTAACAAGAGACGGGCCTCTGACAACTCTTCCCTTAGAGTCATGGTCTGCTGGGCAGCTCCAGCGGTCATGAACCATAACATGGGCCAAGCTTCTAGGAGAAGTCTGTCACGGCTTTTATCACTTTCTGCTCCAGCAAATGCTATTAAAAACCCAACAACCTGGCCCTTTTGGTTGAACAGGTCCTCAAAGGTACTCATAGCCTGCTTTTTCTCTTCATCCACAAATTCATTATTGCTATACTCCAGACCTAATCTCTTGCGGAGATAATCTATTACTTCACATTCAACATACTTCTGCCAAGCACCGACAGCTTTCCGGGCTGGCTTCATAGCTTCCTGCTCAATGCCTTGAGCCGCCATATTTTCCTCGTTATGCTTGGAAGAGGTGGATCCGTGATTACTGGATGCCATTTTGATACAAAATATATGTTTGACAACGTGTACAAATATACAATCACCAGTGCGTTTTGTGTTATGGTACGATTTCTATGGCTCTCAGCAGCGCCTCCAAATTTATCCTGTGGTGGTTTATGTAAGGATATATATTATTTATAAAGGGCGTGTCCCTTTCCCTTAGATGAAATATTACAGTGCCTCCAGCCGTTAAAATACGGCAAATATTTAGTAAACCAATAATTTGGACACCTTGATAATTTGATCACCACTTATTATTATACCTTGAATTCTTTTAGCCAATATGATTTCGTACCATACACACAAAATTTGCCTTATAATAGATAAATATAAAAATTTATTTATGTACAAAAATTATATATATATTAACACAAAACGCAAAAGACTGGTGATAAATGAATACTGGTACACACAATCAAAGATATACCCTACCAATGTAAGACACAATAATAAGGTTTCTAACTAATTACATCAATATCACAATTTTAAATGATCTGATTATTTATGAAATTTATTAATAATTAATAATTTCGAATATCTCAAAGGTTATATTCTCACAAGCCGTGGCCATAGGATTGCAAGAAGCAAGCCCTTGATATATGATACTCTGGTTATTAATATTCAATAAATTATGAAATATGAAAAAAATTATAATATGGCAACAAACAATTTTTAACAGTAAAACAGGATCTCTCTACATATATCTAACTACCCAATTATGTTGTGATACACTAAGGTAATTTTATGATTCCACACAACAGAGAAAATAGGTAATACAAAATCAAATAAACAATCTCACCACACCTGGCATTCAGACTAGGCGACTCTCCCGTGGATTTAGCTGGCAGTGGAACGCCTTTAGACTGATATTATAGGGCAAGTGATAGATATTCAGTAGGGGAGAATGTAGGAAGTTATAAGGTTAGAGGTTTAGAAATTTAGTTAAAGTTTTAGGAAGTTTGAAAGGATGGAAGAGTAGTTATTCAGCAGAGATCTTCTTCAGATGTCAGGGTCTTCTTTTGATGAGTTTTTCTTGATGAGGTCTTCTGATGAGGTCTTTTTTCATGAGGTTTTTTTTTCTTTGTTAAAGGTACAAGGGCTTTTATATCCACTAATCCATTGTTCTAAGATACCTTCCCACCAGGCTTCTTGATTGGCTAGTTGAGAAATGTGTGTACATAAGCTATTTCTCACCTGCCCGCCAGGTGGCGGTCATGTATCATAGAACAATTTGAGTATTTGAGATGACTCACCTTGGGTGGAATCTTAAGGTAATTTCAGGAATTAAATATACGTCTTTTTCCAGATATAAGTGATCATACCTATAATATTCTAAATAGGGACCATGGAATATAGGCGTATATTCAGTTATTCCTTCTTGAAATACCATCCTGTTTGTTTCCTGATAAGACATGTAACTGATGCTAGTTTATAATACATCTTACTTTCCATCATCTCAATACTCAAGTTAGTGATATATAGTTCCCATTGCTGAATATTTAGTGGTGTGTAAAATCCATAACATCTCATTTATAATATGTTTTTGTAATATATCTTTGTAATTATATACAGTCAATTCTTAGACTTAAATGTCCTGAATTTCACCTCTTTGTTTTAGAATCAACATTTTCTATGTGTAGGGAAAAACTCTTTGTTTGCCTGGCTCTTGTATTGGACTCATGGTAAACAACTGTTAATGCTTTCACCCTTGGTGAACAATAGTATATTGTAATAGTTTCAGAGGTCTGTTAGTTCATCACACTCTGCAAGTTTTGGTTAAGCTTTCAACCAGTTGAGTTCCCGTCTCATTATTGTTAAAATGTTTGAAAGTCGAAGTCCTATCTGGCTATTTGTTTGACTTTCTGTATATGCATTCTTCTCAACCTCAATATACAAATAGTCCTTGTTGACAGTCCAAACAGTCTTATTGTCTTGGAAAAGTCTTACTTCCCCCATTCTCTCCATTTCTTTAACTAGAATCCTTGAGGGTTCAACCAAGACAAAATTAACTCTTAGCATCCGGCTATACTGAGCTGTTTGTCACATAATATTATGTCTTGATAAAGTCATATTTTTGAGACATAATTCAAAAGGTCCACAACATTGCCAAGCACCAATTGAAGTAGATTGAGGGCTCCAAAGAGAAGCGCCTACGGCCACATCACTCTGAATGCGCCCGATCTCGTCTGATCTCAGAAGCTAAGCAGCATAGGGTCTGGTTAGTACCTGGATGGGAGACCGCCTGGGAATACCAGGTGCTGTGGGCTTTTGTCTTTTGCTCGGCTTCTTTTTCGGCTCAAATGGCCAGCTTGCCAAGCACCAATTGAAGTAGATTGAGGGCTCCAAAGAGAAGCGCCTACGGCCACATCACTCTGAATGCGCCCGATCTCGTCTGATCTCGGAAGCTAAGCAGCGTAGGGCCTGGTTAGTACTTGGATGGGAGACCGCCTGGGAATACCAGGTGCTGTAGGCTTTTGTCTTTTGCTCGGCTTCTTTTTCGGCTCAAATGGCCAGCTTGCCAAGCACCAATTGAAGTAGATTGAGGGCTCCAAAGAGAAGCGCCTACGGCCACATCACTCTGAATGCGCCCGATCTCATCTGATCTCGGAAGCTAAGCAGCATAGGGCCTGGTTAGTACCTGGATGGGAGACCGCCTGGGAATACCAGGTGCTGTAGGCTTTTGTCTTTTGCTCGGCTTCTTTTTCGGCTCAAATGGCCAGCTTGCCAAGCACCAATTGAAGTAGATTGAGGGCTCCAAAGAGAAGCGCCTACGGCCACATCACTCTGAATGCGCCCAATCTCGTCTGATCTCGGAAGCTAAGCAGCGTAGGGCCTGGTTAGTACCTGGATGGGAGACCGCCTGGGAATACCAGGTGCTGTAGGCTTTTGTCTTTTGCTCGGCTTCTTTTTCGGCTCAAATGGCCAGCTTGCCAAGCACCAATTGAAGTAGATTGAGGGCTCCAAAGAGAAGCGCCTACGGCCACATCACTCTGAATGCGCCCGATCTCAGCTGATCTCAGAAGCTAAGCAGCGTAGGGCCTGGTTAGTACCTGGATGGGAGACCGCCTGGGAATACCAGGTGCTGTAGGCTTTTGTCTTTTGCTCGGCTTCTTTTTCGGCTCAAATGGCCAGCTTGCCAAGCACCAATTGAAGTAGATTGAGGGCTCCAAAGAGAAGCGCCTACGGCCACATCACTCTGAATGCACCCGATCTTGTCTGATCTCGGAAGCTAAGCAGCATAGGGCCTGGTTAGTACCTGGATGGGAGACCGCCTGGGAATACCAGGTGCTGTAGGCTTTTGTCTTTTGCTCGGCTTCTTTTTTGGCTCAAATGGCCAGCTTGCCAAGTACCAATTGAAGTAGATTGAGGGCTCCAAAGAGAAGCGCCTACGGCCACATCACTCTGAATGCGCCCGATCTTGTCTGATCTCGGAAGCTAAGCAGCGAAGGGCCTGGTTAGTACCTGGATGGGAGACCGCCTGGGAATACCAGGTGCTGTAGGCTTTTGTCTTTTGCTCGGCTTCTTTTTCGGCTCAAATGGCCAGCTTGCCAAGCACCAATTGAAGTAGATTGAGGGCTCCAAAGAGAAGCGCCTACGGCCACATCACTCTGAATGCGCCCGATCTCGTCTGATCTTGGAAGCTAAGCAGCGTAGGGCCTGGTTAGTACCTGGATGGGAGACCGCCTGGGAATACCAGGTGCTGTAGGCTTTTGTCTTTTGCTCGGCTTCTTTTTCGGCTCAAATGGCCAGCTTGCCAAGCACCAATTGAAGTAGATTGAGGGCTCCAAAGAGAAGCGCCTACGGCCACATCACTCTGAATGCGCCCGATCTCGTCTGATCTCGGAAGCTAAGCAGCGTAGGGCCTGGTTAGTACCTGGATGGGAGACCGCCTGGGAATACCAGGTGCTGTAGGCTTTTGTCTTTTGCTCGGCTTCTTTTTCGGCTCAAATGGCCAGCTTGCCAAGCACCAATTGAAGTAGATTGAGGGCTCCAAAGAGGAGCGCCTACGGCCACATCACTCTGAATGCGCCCGATCTCGTCTGATCTCGGAAGCTAAGCAGCGTAGGGCCTGGTTAGTACCTGGATGGGAGACCGCATGGGAATACCAGGTGCTGTAGGCTTTTGTCTTTTGCTCGGCTTCTTTTTCGGCTCAAATGGCCAGCTTGCCAAGCACCAATTGAAGTAGATTGCGGGCTCCAAAGAGAAGCGCCTACGGCCACATCACTCTGAATGCGCCCGATCTCATCTGATCTCAGAAGCTAAGCAGCGTAGGGCCTGGTTAGTACCTGGATGGAAGACCGCCTGGGAATACCAGGTGCTGTAGGCTTTTGTCTTTTGCTCGGCTTCTTTTTCGGCTCAAATGGCCAGCTTGCCAAGCACCAATTGAAGTAGATTGAGGGCTCCAAAGAGAAGCGCCTACGGCCACATCACTCTGAATGCGCCCGATCTCGTCTGATCTCAGAAGCTAAGCAGCGTAGGGCCTGGTTAATACCTGGATGGGAGACCGCCTGGGAATACCAGGTGCTGTAGGCTTTTGTCTTTTGCTCGGCTTCTTTTTCGGCTCAAATGGCCAGCTTGCCAAGCACCAATTGAAGTAGATTGAGGGCTCCAAAGAGAAGCGCCTACGGCCACATCACTCTGAATGCGCCCGATCTTGTCTGATCTCGGAAGCTAAGCAGCGTAGGGCCTGGTTAGTACCTGGATGGGAGACCGCATGGGAATACCAGGTGCTGTAGGCTTTTGTCTTTTGCTCGGCTTCTTTTTCGGCTCAAATGGCCAGCTTGCCAAGCACCAATTGAAGTAGATTGCGGGCTCCAAAGAGAAGCGCCTACGGCCACATCACTCTGAATGCGCCCGATCTCATCTGATCTCAGAAGCTAAGCAGCGTAGGGCCTGGTTAGTACCTGGATGGGAGACCGCCTGGGAATACCAGGTGCTGTAGGCTTTTGTCTTTTGCTCGGCTTCTTTTTCGGCTCAAATGGCCAGCTTGCCAAGCACCAATTGAAGTAGATTGCGGGCTCCAAAGAGAAGCGCCTACGGCCACATCACTCTGAATGCGCCCGATCTCGTCTGATCTCAGAAGCTAAGCAGCGTAGGGCCTGGTTAATACCTGGATGGGAGACCGCCTGGGAATACCAGGTGCTGTAGGCTTTTGTCTTTTGCTCGGCTTCTTTTTCGGCTCAAATGGCCAGCTTGCCAAGCACCAATTGAAGTAGATTGAGGGCTCCAAAGAGATGCGCCCGATCTTGTCTGATCTCGGAAGCTAAGCAGCGTAGGGCCTGGTTAGTACCTGGATGGGAGACCGCCTGGGAATACCAGGTGCTGTAGGCTTTTGTCTTTTGCTCGGCTTCTTTTTTGGCTCAAATGGCCAGCTTGCCAAGCACCAATTGAAGTAGATTGAGGGCTCCAAAGAGAAGCGCCTACGGCCACATCACTCTGAATGCACCCGATCTCATCTGATCTCGGAAGCTAAGCAGCATAGGGCCTGGTTAGTACCTGGATGGGAGACCGCCTGGGAATACCAGGTGCTGTAGGCTTTTGTCTTTTGCTCGGCTTCTTTTTCGGCTCAAATGGCCAGCTTGCCAAGCACCAATTGAAGTAGATTGAGGGCTCCAAAGAGAAGCGCCTACGGCCACATCACTCTGAATGCGCCCAATCTCGTCTGATCTCGGAAGCTAAGCAGCGTAGGGCCTGGTTAGTACCTGGATGGGAGACCGCCTGGGAATACCAGGTGCTGTAGGCTTTTGTCTTTTGCTCGGCTTCTTTTTCGGCTCAAATGGCCAGCTTGCCAAGCACCAATTGAAGTAGATTGAGGGCTCCAAAGAGAAGCGCCTACGGCCACATCACTCTGAATGCGCCCGATCTCAGCTGATCTCGGAAGCTAAGCAGCGTAGGGCCTGGTTAGTACCTGGATGGGAGACCGCCTGGGAATACCAGGTGCTGTAGGCTTTTGTCTTTTGCTCGGCTTCTTTTTCGGCTCAAATGGCCAGCTTGCCAAGCACCAATTGAAGTAGATTGAGGGCTCCAAAGAGAAGCGCCTACGGCCACATCACTCTGAATGCACCCGATCTTGTCTGATCTCGGAAGCTAAGCAGCGTAGGGCCTGGTTAGTACCTGGATGGGAGACCGCCTGGGAATACCAGGTGCTGTAGGCTTTTGTCTTTTGCTCGGCTTCTTTTTTGGCTCAAATGGCCAGCTTGCCAAGTACCAATTGAAGTAGATTGAGGGCTCCAAAGAGAAGCACCTACGGCCACATCACTCTGAATGCGCCCGATCTCGTCTGATCTCGGAAGCTAAGCAGCGAAGGGCCTGGTTAGTACCTGGATGGGAGACCGCCTGGGAATACCAGGTGCTGTAGGCTTTTGTCTTTTGCTCGGCTTCTTTTTCGGCTCAAATGGCCAGCTTGCCAAGCACCAATTGAAGTAGATTGAGGGCTCCAAAGAGAAGCGCCTACGGCCACATCACTCTGAATGCGCCCGATCTCAGCTGATCTTGGAAGCTAAGCAGCGTAGGGCCTGGTTAGTACCTGGATGGGAGACCGCCTGGGAATACCAGGTGCTGTAGGCTTTTGTCTTTTGCTCGGCTTCTTTCTCGGCTCAAATGGCCAGCTTGCCAAGCACCAATTGAAGTAGATTGAGGGCTCCAAAGAGAAGCACCTACGGCCACATCACTCTGAATGCGCCCGATCTCGTCTGATCTCGGAAGCTAAGCAGCGTAGGGCCTGGTTAGTACCTGGATGGGAGACCGCCTGGGAATACCAGGTGCTGTAGGCTTTTGTCTTTTGCTCGGCTTCTTTTTCGGCTCAAATGGCCAGCTTGCCAAGCACCAATTGAAGTAGATTGAGGGCTCCAAAGAGAAGCGCCTACGGCCACATCACTCTGAATGCGCCCGATCTCGTCTGATCTCGGAAGCTAAGCAGCGTAGGGCCTGGTTAGTACCTGGATGGGAGACCGCATGGGAATACCAGGTGCTGTAGGCTTTTGTTTTTTGCTCGGCTTCTTTTTCGGCTCAAATGGCCAGCTTGCCAAGCACCAATTGAAGTAGATTGCGGGCTCCAAAGAGAAGCGCCTACGGCCACATAACTCTGAATGCGCCCGATCTCATCTGATCTCAGAAGCTAAGCAGCGTAGGGCCTGGTTAGTACCTGGATGGGAGACCGCCTGGGAATACCAGGTGCTGTAGGCTTTTGTCTTTTGCTCGGCTTCTTTTTCGGCTCAAATGGCCAGCTTGCCAAGCACCAATTGAAGTAGATTGAGGGCTCCAAAGAGAAGCGCCTACGGCCACATCACTCTGAATGCGCCCGATCTCGTCTGATCTCAGAAGCTAAGCAGCGTAGGGCCTGGTTAATACCTGGATGGGAGACCGCCTGGGAATACCAGGTGCTGTAGGCTTTTGTCTTTTGCTCGGCTTCTTTTTCGGCTCAAATGGCCAGCTTGCCAAGCACCAATTGAAGTAGATTGAGGGCTCCAAAGAGAAGCGCCTACGGCCACATCACTCTGAATGCGCCCGATCTTGTCTGATCTCGGAAGCTAAGCAGCGTAGGGCCTGGTTAGTACCTGGATGGGAGACCGCATGGGAATACCAGGTGCTGTAGGCTTTTGTCTTTTGCTCGGCTTCTTTTTCGGCTCAAATGGCCAGCTTGCCAAGCACCAATTGAAGTAGATTGCGGGCTCCAAAGAGAAGCGCCTACGGCCACATCACTCTGAATGCGCCCGATCTCATCTGATCTCAGAAGCTAAGCAGCGTAGGGCCTGGTTAGTACCTGGATGGGAGACCGCCTGGGAATACCAGGTGCTGTAGGCTTTTGTCTTTTGCTCGGCTTCTTTTTCGGCTCAAATGGCCAGCTTGCCAAGCACCAATTGAAGTAGATTGAGGGCTCCAAAGAGAAGCGCCTACGTCCACATCACTCTGAATGCGCCCGATCTCGTCTGATCTCGGAAGCTAAGCAGCGAAGGGCCTGGTTAGTACCTGGATGGGAGACCGCCTGGGAATACCAGGTGCTGTAGGCTTTTGTCTTTTGCTCGGCTTCTTTTTCTGCTCAAATGGCCAGCTTGCCAAGCACCAATTGAAGTAGATTGAGGGCTCCAAAGAGAAGCGCCTACGGCCACATCACTCTGAATGCGCCCGATCTCGTCTGATCTTGGAAGCTAAGCAGCGTAGGGCCTGGTTAGTACCTGGATGGGAGACCGCCTGGGAATACCAGGTGCTGTAGGCTTTTGTCTTTTGCTCGGCTTCTTTTTCGGCTCAAATGGCCAGCTTGCCAAGCACCAATTGAAGTAGATTGAGGGCTCCAAAGAGAAGCGCCTACGGCCACATCACTCTGAATGCGCCCGATCTCGTCTGATCTCGGAAGCTAAGCAGCGAAGGGCCTGGTTAGTACCTGGATGGGAGACCGCCTGGGAATACCAGGTGCTGTAGGCTTTTGTCTTTTGCTCGGCTTCTTTTTCGGCTCAAATGGCCAGCTTGCCAAGCACCAATTGAAGTAGATTGAGGGCTCCAAAGAGAAGCGCCTACGGCCACATCACTCTGAATGCGCCCGATCTCGTCTGATCTTGGAAGCTAAGCAGCGTAGGGCCTGGTTAGTACCTGGATGGGAGACCGCCTGGGAATACCAGGTGCTGTAGGCTTTTGTCTTTTGCTCGGCTTCTTTTTCGGCTCAAATGGCCAGCTTGCCAAGCACCAATTGAAGTAGATTGAGGGCTCCAAAGAGAAGCACCTACGGCCACATCACTCTGAATGCGCCCGATCTCGTCTGATCTCTGAAGCTAAGCAGCGTAGGGCCTGGTTAGTACCTGGATGGGAGACCGCCTGGGAATACCAGGTGCTGTAGGCTTTTGTCTTTTGCTCGGCTTCTTTTTCGGCTCAAATGGCCAGCTTGCCAAGCACCAATTGAAGTAGATTGAGGGCTCCAAAGAGAAGCGCCTACGGCCACATCACTCTGAATGCGCCCGATCTCGTCTGATCTCGGAAGCTAAGCAGCGTAGGGCCTGGTTAGTACCTGGATGGGAGACCGCATGGGAATACCAGGTGCTGTAGGCTTTTGTCTTTTGCTCGGCTTCTTTTTCGGCTCAAATGGCCAGCTTGCCAAGCACCAATTGAAGTAGATTGCGGGCTCCAAAGAGAAGCGCCTACGGCCACATCACTCTGAATGCGCCCGATCTCATCTGATCTCAGAAGCTAAGCAGCGTAGGTCCTGGTTAGTATCTGGATGGGAGACCGCCTGGGAATACCAGGTGCTGTAGGCTTTTGTCTTTTGCTCGGCTTCTTTTTCGGCTCAAATGGCCAGCTTGCCAAGCACCAATTGAAGTAGATTGAGGGCTCCAAAGAGAAGCGCCTACGGCCACATCACTCTGAATGCGCCCGATCTCGTCTGATCTCGGAAGCTAAGCAGCGTAGGGCCTGGTTAATACCTGGATGGGAGACCGCCTGGGAATACCAGGTGCTGTAGGCTTTTGTCTTTTGCTCGGCTTCTTTTTCGGCTCAAATGGCCAGCTTGCCAAGCACCAATTGAAGTAGATTGAGGGCTCCAAAGAGAAGCGCCTACGGCCACATCACTCTGAATGCGCCCGATCTTGTCTGATCTCGGAAGCTAAGCAGCGTAGGGCCTGGTTAGTACCTGGATGGGAGACCGCCTGGGAATACCAGGTGCTGTAGGCTTTTGTCTTTTGCTCGGCTTCTTTTTTGGCTCAAATGGCCAGCTTGCCAAGTACCAATTGAAGTAGATTGAGGGCTCCAAAGAGAAGCACCTACGGCCACATCACTCTGAATGCGCCCGATCTCGTCTGATCTCGGAAGCTAAGCAGCGTAGGGCCTGGTTAGTACCTGGATGGGAGACCGCCTGGGAATACCAGGTGCTGTAGGCTTTTGTCTTTTGCTCGGCTTCTTTTTCGGCTCAAATGGCCAGCTTGCCAAGCACCAATTGAAGTAGATTGAGGGCTCCAAAGAGAAGCGCCTACGGCCACATCACTCTGAATGCGCCCGATCTCGTCTGATCTTGGAAGCTAAGCAGCGTAGGGCCTGGTTAGTACCTGGATGGGAGACCGCCTGGGAATACCAGGTGCTGTAGGCTTTTGTCTTTTGCTCGGCTTCTTTTTCGGCTCAAATGGCCAGCTTGCCAAGCACCAATTGAAGTAGATTGAGGGCTCCAAAGAGAAGCACCTACGGCCACATCACTCTGAATGCGCCCGATCTCGTCTGATCTCTGAAGCTAAGCAGCGTAGGGCCTGGTTAGTACCTGGATGGGAGACTGCCTGGGAATACCAGGTGCTGTAGGCTTTTGTCTTTTGCTCGGCTTCTTTTTCGGCTCAAATGGCCAGCTTGCCAAGCACCAATTGAAGTAGATTGAGGGCTCCAAAGAGAAGCGCCTACGGCCACATCACTCTGAATGCGCCCGATCTCGTCTGATCTCGGAAGCTAAGCAGCGTAGGGCCTGGTTAGTACCTGGATGGGAGACCGCCTGGGAATACCAGGTGCTGTAGGCTTTTGTCTTTTGCTCGGCTTCTTTTTCGGCTCAAATGGCCAGCTTGCCAAGCACCAATTGAAGTAGATTGAGGGCTCCAAAGAGAAGCGCCTACGGCCACATCACTCTGAATGCGCCCGATCTCATCTGATCTCAGAAGCTAAGCAGCGTAGGGCCTGGTTAGTACCTGGATGGGAGACCGCCTGGGAATACCAGGTGCTGTAGGCTTTTGTCTTTTGCTCGGCTTCTTTTTCGGCTCAAATGGCCAGCTTGCCAAGCACCAATTGAAGTAGATTGAGGGCTCTAAAGAGAAGCACCTACGGCCACATCACTCTGAATGCGCCCGATCTCGTCTGATCTCGGAAGCTAAGCAGCGTAGGGCCTGGTTAGTACCTGGATGGGAGACCGCCTGGGAATACCAGGTGCTGTAGGCTTTTGTCTTTTGCTCGGCTTCTTTTTCGGCTCAAATGGCCAGCTTGCCAAGCACCAATTGAAGTAGATTGAGGGCTCCAAAGAGAAGCGCCTACGGCCACATCACTCTGAATGCGCCCGATCTCGTCTGATCTCGGAAGCTAAGCAGCGTAGGGCCTGGTTAGTACCTGGATGGGAGACCGCCTGGGAATACCAGGTGCTGTAGGCTTTTGTCTTTTGCTCGGCTTCTTTTTCGGCTCAAATGGCCAGCTTGCCAAGCACCAATTGAAGTAGATTGAGGGCTCCAAAGAGAAGCGCCTACGGCCACATCACTCTGAATGCGCCCGATCTCGTCTGATCTCGGAAGCTAAGCAGCGTAGGGCCTGGTTAGTACCTGGATGGGAGACTGCCTGGGAATACCAGGTGCTGTAGGCTTTTGTCTTTTGCTCGGCTTCTTTTTCGGCTCAAATGGCCAGCTTGCCAAGCACCAATTGAAGTAGATTGAGGGCTCCAAAGAGAAGCGCCTACGGCCACATCACTCTGAATGCGCCCGATCTCGTCTGATCTCAGAAGCTAAGCAGCGTAGAGCCTGGTTAGTACCTGGATGGGAGACCGCCTGGGAATACCAGGTGCTGTAGGCTTTTGTCTTTTGCTCGGCTTCTTTTTCGGCTCAAATGGCCAGCTTGCCAAGCACCAATTGAAGTAGATTGAGGGCTCCAAAGAGAAGCGCCTACGGCCACATCACTCTGAATGCGCCCGATCTCATCTGATCTCGGAAGCTAAGCAGCATAGGGCCTGGTTAGTACCTGGATGGGAGACCGCCTGGGAATACCAGGTGCTGTAGGCTTTTGTCTTTTGCTCGGCTTCTTTTTCGGCTCAAATGGCCAGCTTGCCAAGCACCAATTGAAGTAGATTGAGGGCTCCAAAGAGAAGCGCCTACGGCCACATCACTCTGAATGCGCCCAATCTCGTCTGATCTCGGAAGCTAAGCAGCGTAGGGCCTGGTTAGTACCTGGATGGGAGACCGCCTGGGAATACCAGGTGCTGTAGGCTTTTGTCTTTTGCTCGGCTTCTTTTTCGGCTCAAATGGCCAGCTTGCCAAGCACCAATTGAAGTAGATTGAGGGCTCCAAAGAGAAGCGCCTACGGCCACATCACTCTGAATGCGCCCGATCTCAGCTGATCTCGGAAGCTAAGCAGCGTAGGGCCTGGTTAGTACCTGGATGGGAGACTGCCTGGGAATACCAGGTGCTGTAGGCTTTTGTCTTTTGCTCGGCTTCTTTTTCGGCTCAAATGGCCAGCTTGCCAAGCACCAATTGAAGTAAATTGAGGGCTCCAAAGAGAAGCGCCTACGGCCACATCACTCTGAATGCGCCCGATCTCGTCTGATCTCGGAAGCTAAGCAGCGTAGGGCCTGGTTAGTACCTGGATGGGAGACCGCCTGGGAATACCAGGTGCTGTAGGCTTTTGTCTTTTGCTCGGCTTCTTTTTCGGCTCAAATGGCCAGCTTGCCAAGCACCAATTGAAGTAGATTGAGGGCTCCAAAGAGAAGCGCCTACGGCCACATCACTCTGAATGCGCCCGATCTCATCTGATCTCAGAAGCTAAGCAGCGTAGGGCCTGGTTAGTACCTGGATGGGAGACCGCCTGGGAATACCAGGTGCTGTAGGCTTTTGTCTTTTGCTCGGCTTCTTTTTCGGCTCAAATGGCCAGCTTGCCAAGCCCCAATTGTAGTAGATTGAGGGCTCTAAAGAGAAGCGCCTACGGCCACATCACTCTGAATGTGCCCGATCTCGTCTGATCTCGGAAGCTAAGCAGCGTAGGGCCTGGTTAGTACCTGGATGGGAGACCGCCTGGGAATACCAGGTGCTGTAGGCTTTTGTCTTTTGCTCGGCTTCTTTTTCGGCTCAAATGGCCAGCTTGCCAAGCACCAATTGAAGTAGATTGAGGGCTCCAAAGAGAAGCACCTACGGCCACATCACTCTGAATGCCCCCGATCTCGTCTGATCTCGGAAGCTAAGCAGCATAGGGCCTGGTTAGTACCTGGATGGGAGACCGCCTGGGAATACCAGGTGCTGTAGGCTTTTGTCTTTTGCTCGGCTTCTTTTTCGGCTCAAATGGCCAGCTTGCCAAGCACCAATTGAAGTAGATTGAGGGCTCCAAAGAGAAGCGCCTACGGCCACATCACTCTGAATGCGCCCGATCTCAGCTGATCTCGGAAGCTAAGCAGCATAGGGCCTGGTTAGTACCTGGATGGGAGACCGCCTGGGAATACCAGGTGCTGTAAGCTTTTGTCTTTTGCTCGGCTTCTTTTTCGGCTCAAATGGCCAGCTTGCCAAGCACCAATTGAAGTAGATTGAGGGCTCCAAAGAGAAGCGCCTACGGCCACATCACTCTGAATGCACCCGATCTTGTCTGATCTCGGAAGCTAAGCAGCGTAGGGCCTGGTTAGTACCTGGATGGGAGACCGCCTGGGAATACCAGGTGCTGTAGGCTTTTGTCTTTTGCTCGGCTTCTTTTTTGGCTCAAATGGCCAGCTTGCCAAGTACCAATTGAAGTAGATTGAGGGCTCCAAAGAGAAGCGCCTATGGCCACATCACTCTGAATGCGCCCGATCTCGGAAGCTAAGCAGCGTAGGGCCTGGTTAGTGCCTGGATGGGAGACCGCCTGGGAATACCAGGTGCTGTAGGCTTTTGTCTTTTGCTCGGCTTCTTTTTTGGCTCAAATGGCCAGCTTGCCAAGTACCAATTGAAGTAGATTGAGGGCTCCAAAGAGAAGCACCTACGGCCACATCACTCTGAATGCGCCCGATCTCGTCTGATCTCGGAAGCTAAGCAGCGAAGGGCCTGGTTAGTACCTGGATGGGAGACCGCCTGGGAATACCAGGTGCTGTAGGCTTTTGTCTTTTGCTCGGCTTCTTTTTCGGCTCAAATGGCCAGCTTGCCAAGCACCAATTGAAGTAGATTGAGGGCTCCAAAGAGAAGCGCCTACGGCCACATCACTCTGAATGCGCCCGATCTCGTCTGATCTTGGAAGCTAAGCAGCGTAGGGCCTGGTTAGTACCTGGATGGGAGACCGCCTGGGAATACCAGGTGCTGTAGGCTTTTGTCTTTTGCTCGGCTTCTTTTTCGGCTCAAATGGCCAGCTTGCCAAGCACCAATTGAAGTAGATTGAGGGCTCCAAAGAGAAGCACCTACGGCCACATCACTCTGAATGCGCCCGATCTCGTCTGATCTCTGAAGCTAAGCAGCGTAGGGCTTGGTTAGTACCTGGATGGGAGACCGCCTGGGAATACCAGGTGCTGTAGGCTTTTGTCTTTTGCTCGGCTTCTTTTTCGGCTCAAATGGCCAGCTTGCCAAGCACCAATTGAAGTAGATTGAGGGCTCCAAAAAGAAGCGCCTACGGCCACATCACTCTGAATGCGCCCGATCTCGTCTGATCTCGGAAGCTAAGCAGCGTAGGGCCTGGTTAGTACCTGGATGGGAGACCGCATGGGAATACCAGGTGCTGTAGGCTTTTGTCTTTTGCTCGGCTTCTTTTTCGGCTCAAATGGCCAGCTTGCGAAGCACCAATTGAAGTAGATTGCGGGCTCCAAAGAGAAGCGCCTACGGCCACATCACTCTGAATGCGCCCGATCTCATCTGATCTCAGAAGCTAAGCAGCGTAGGGCCTGGTTAGTACCTGGATGGGAGACCGCCTGGGAATACCAGGTGCTGTAGGCTTTTGTCTTTTGCTCGGCTTCTTTTTCGCCTCAAATGGCCAGCTTGCCAAGCACCAATTGAAGTAGATTGAGGGCTCCAAAGAGAAGCGCCTACGGCCACATCACTCTGAATGCGCCCGATCTCATCTGATCTCGGAAGCTAAGCAGCGTAGGGCCTGGTTAGTACCTGGATGGGAGACCGCCTGGGAATACCAGGTGCTGTAGGCTTTTGTCTTTTGCTCGGCTTCTTTTTCGGCTCAAATGGCCAGCTTGCCAAGCACCAATTGAAGTAGATTGAGGGCTCCAAAGAGAAGCGCCTATGGCCACATCACTCTGAATGCGCCCGATCTCGTCTGATCTCGGAAGCTAAGCAGCGTAGGGCCTGGTTAGTACCTGGATGGGAGACCGCCTGGGAATACCAGGTGCTGTAGGCTTTTGTCTTTTGCTCGGCTTCTTTTTCGGCGCAAATGGCCAGCTTGCCAAGCACCAATTGAAGTAGATTGAGGGCTCCAAAGAGAAGCGCCTACGGCCACATCACTCTGAATGCGCCCGATCTCGTCTGATCTCGGAAGCTAAGCAGCGTAGGGCCTGGTTAGTACCTGGATGGGAGACCGCCTGGGAATACCAGGTGCTGTAGGCTTTTGTCTTTTGCTCGGCTTCTTTTTCGGCTCAAATGGCCAGCTTGCCAAGCACCAATTGAAGTAGATTGAGGGCTCCAAAGAGAAGCGCCTACGGCCACATCACTCTGAATGCGCCCGATCTCGTCTGATCTCGGAAGCTAAGCAGCGTAGGGCCTGGTTAGTACCTGGATGGGAGACCGCCTGGGAATACCAGGTGCTGTAGGCTTTTGTCTTTTGCTCGGCTTCTTTTTCGGCTCAAATGGCCAGCTTGCCAAGCACCAATTGAAGTAGATTGAGGGCTCCAAAGAGAAGCGCCTACGGCCACATCACTCTGAATGCGCCCGATCTCGTCTGATCTCAGAAGCTAAGCAGCGTAGAGCCTGGTTAGTACCTGGATGGGAGACCGCCTGGGAATACCAGGTGCTGTAGGCTTTTGTCTTTTGCTCGGCTTCTTTTTCGGCTCAAATGGCCAGCTTGCCAAGCACCAATTGAAGTAGATTGAGGGCTCCAAAGAGAAGCGCCTACGGCCACATCACTCTGAATGCGCCCGATCTCATCTGATCTCGGAAGCTAAGCAGCATAGGGCCTGGTTAGTACCTGGATGGGAGACCGCCTGGGAATACCAGGTGCTGTAGGCTTTTGTCTTTTGCTCGGCTTCTTTTTCGGCTCAAATGGCCAGCTTGCCAAGCACCAATTGAAGTAGATTGAGGGCTCCAAAGAGAAGCGCCTACGGCCACATCACTCTGAATGCGCCCAATCTCGTCTGATCTCGGAAGCTAAGCAGCGTAGGGCCTGGTTAGTACCTGGATGGGAGACCGCCTGGGAATACCAGGTGCTGTAGGCTTTTGTCTTTTTCTCGGCTTCTTTTTCGGCTCAAATGGCCAGCTTGCCAAGCACCAATTGAAGTAGATTGAGGGCTCCAAAGAGAAGCGCCTACGGCCACATCACTCTGAATGCGCCCGATCTCAGCTGATCTCGGAAGCTAAGCAGCGTAGGGCCTGGTTAGTACCTGGATGGGAGACCGCCTGGGAATACCAGGTGCTGTAGGCTTTTGTCTTTTGCTCGGCTTCTTTTTCGGCTCAAATGGCCAGCTTGCCAAGCACCAATTGAAGTAGATTGAGGGCTCCAATGAGAAGCGCCTACGGCCACATCACTCTGAATGCACCCGATCTTGTCTGATCTCGGAAGCTATGCAGCGTAGGGCCTGGTTAGTACCTGGATGGGAGACCGCCTGGGAATACCAGGTGCTGTAGGCTTTTGTCTTTTGCTCGGCTTCTTTTTCGGCTCAAATGGCCAGCTTGCCAAGCACCAATTGAAGTAGATTGAGGGCTCCAAAGAGAAGCGCCTACGGCCACATCACTCTGAATGCGCCCGATCTCGTCTGATCTTGGAAGCTAAGCAGCGTAGGGCCTGGTTAGTACCTGGATGGGAGACTGCCTGGGAATACCAGGTGCTGTAGGCTTTTGTCTTTTGCTCGGCTTCTTTTTCGGCTCAAATGGCCAGCTTGCCAAGCACCAATTGAAGTAGATTGAGGGCTCCAAAGAGAAGCACCTACGGCCACATCACTCTGAATGCGCCCGATCTCGTCTGATCTCTGAAGCTAAGCAGCGTAGGGCCTGGTTAGTACCTGGATGGGAGACCGCCTGGGAATACCAGGTGCTGTAGGCTTTTGTCTTTTGCTCGGCTTCTTTTTCGGCTCAAATGGCCAGCTTGCCAAGCACCAATTGAAGTAGATTGAGGACTCCAAAGAGAAGCGCCTACGGCCACATCACTCTGAATGCGCCCGATCTCGTCTGATCTCGGAAGCTAAGCAGCGTAGGGCCTGGTTAGTACCTGGATGGGAGACCGCATGGGAATACCAGGTGCTGTAGGCTTTTGTCTTTTGCTTGGCTTCTTTTTCGGCTCAAATGGCCAGCTTGCCAAGCACCAATTGAAGTAGATTGCGGGCTCCAAAGAGAAGCGCCTACGGCCACATCACTCTGAATGCGCCCGATCTCATCTGATCTCAGAAGCTAAGCAGCGTAGGGCCTGGTTAGTACCTGGATGGGAGACCGCCTGGGAATACCAGGTGCTGTAGGCTTTTGTCTTTTGCTCGGCTTCTTTTTCGGCTCAAATGGCCAGCTTGCCAAGCACCAATTGAAGTAGATTGAGGGCTCCAAAGAGAAGCGCCTACGGCCACATCACTCTGAATGCGCCCGATCTCGTCTGATCTTGGAAGCTAAGCAGCGTAGGGCCTGGTTAATACCTGGATGGGAGACCGCCTGGGAATACCAGGTGCTGTAGGCTTTTGTCTTTTGCTCGGCTTCTTTTTCGGCTCAAATGGCCAGCTTGCCAAGCACCAATTGAAGTAGATTGAGGGCTCCAAAGAGAAGCGCCTACGGCCACATCACTCTGAATGCGCCCGATCTTGTCTGATCTCGGAAGCTAAGCAGCGAAGGGCCTGGTTAGTACCTGGATGGGATACCGCCTGGGAATACCAGGTGCTGTAGGCTTTTGTCTTTTGCTCGGCTTCTTTTTCGGCTCAAATGGCCAGCTTGCCAAGCACCAATTGAAGTAGATTGAGGGCTCCAAAGAGAAGCGCCTACGGCCACATCACTCTGAATGTGCCCGATCTCGTCTGATCTTGGAAGCTAAGCAGCGTAGGGCCTGGTTAGTACCTGGATGGGAGACCGCCTGGGAATACCAGGTGCTGTAGGCTTTTGTCTTTTGCTCGGCTTCTTTTTCGGCTCAAATGGCCAGCTTGCCAAGCACCAATTGAAGTAGATTGAGGGCTCCAAAGAGAGGCACCTACGGCCACATCACTCTGAATGCGCCCGATCTCGTCTGATCGCTGAGGCTAAGCAGCGTAGGGCCTGGTTAGTACCTGGATGGGAGACCGCCTGGGAATACCAGGTGCTGTAGGCTTTTGTCTTTTGCTCGGCTTCTTTTTCGGCTCAAATGGCCAGCTTGCCAAGCACCAATTGAAGTAGATTGAGGGCTCCAAAGAGAAGCGCCTACGGCCACATCACTCTGAATGCGCCCGATCTCGTCTGATCTCGGAAGCTAAGCAGCGTAGGGCCTGGTTAGTACCTGGATGGGAGACCGCCTGGGAATACCAGGTGCTGTAGGCTTTTGTCTTTTGCTCGGCTTCTTTTTCGGCTCAAATGGCCAGCTTGCCAAGCACCAATTGAAGTAGATTGAGGGCTCCAAAGAGAAGCGCGTACGGCCACATCACTCTGAATGCGCCCGATCTCATCTGATCTCAGAAGCTAAGCAGCGTAGGGCCTGGTTAGTACCTGGATGGGTGACCGCCTGGGAATACCAGGTGCTGTAGGCTTTTGTCTTTTGCTCGGCTTCTTTTTCGGCTCAAATGGCCAGCTTGCCAAGCACCAATTGAAGTAGATTGAGGGCTCTAAAGAGAAGCGCCTACGGCCACATCACTCTGAATGCGCCCGATCTCGTCTGATCTCGGAAGCTAAGCAGCGTAGGGCCTGGTTAGTACCTGGATGGGAGACCGCCTGGGAATACCAGGTGCTGTAGGCTTTTGTCTTTTGCTCGGCTTCTTTTTCGGCTCAAATGGCCAGCTTGCCAAGCACCAATTGAAGTAGATTGTGGGCTCCAAAGAGAAGCACCTACGGCCACATCACTCTGAATGCCCCTGATCTCGGAAGCTAAGCAGCATAGGGCCTGGTTAGTACCTGGATGGGAGACCGCCTGTGAATACCAGGTGCTGTAGGCTTTTGTCTTTTGCTCGGCTTCTTTTTCGGCTCAAATGGCCAGCTTGCCAAGCACCAATTGAAGTAGATTGAGGGCTCCAAAGAGAAGCGCCTACGGCCACATCACTCTGAATGCGCCCGATCTCAGCTGATCTCGGAAGCTAAGCAGCGTAGGGCCTGGTTAGTACCTGGATGGGAGACCGCCTGGGAATACCAGGTGCTGTAGGCTTTTGTCTTTTGCTCGGCTTCTTTTTCGGCTCAAATGGCCAGCTTGCCAAGCACCAATTGAAGTAGATTGAGGGCTCCAAAGAGAAGCGCCTACGGCCACATCACTCTGAATGCACCCGATCTTGTCTGATCTCGGAAGCTAAGCAGCGTAGGGCCTGGTTAGTACCTGGATGGGAGACCGCCTGGGAATACCAGGTGCTGTAGGCTTTTGTCTTTTGCTCGGCTTCTTTTTCGGCTCAAATGGCCAGCTTGCCAAGCACCAATTGAAGTAGATTGAGGGCTCCAAAGAGAAGCGCCTACGGCCACATCACTCTGAATGCGCCCGATCTCGTCTGATCTTGGAAGCTAAGCAGCGTAGGGCCTGGTTAGTACCTGGATGGGAGACCGCCTGGGAATACCAGGTGCTGTAGGCTTTTGTCTTTTGCTCGGCTTCTTTTTCGGCTCAAATGGCCAGCTTGCCAAGCACCAATTGAAGTAGATTGAGGGCTCCAAAGAGAAGCACCTACGGCCACATCACTCTGAATGCGCCCGATCTCGTCTGATCTCTGAAGCTAAGCAGCGTAGGGCCTGGTTAGTATCTGGATGGGAGACCGCCTGGGAATACCAGGTGCTGTAGGCTTTTGTCTTTTGCTCGGCTTCTTTTTCGGCTCAAATGGCCAGCTTGCCAAGCACCAATTGAAGTAGATTGAGGGCTCCAAAGAGAAGCGCCTACAGCCACATCACTCTGAATGCGCCCGATCTCGTCTGATCTCGGAAGCTAAGCAGCGTAGGGCCTGGTTAGTACCTGGATGGGAGACCGCATGGGAATACCAGGTGCTGTAGGCTTTTGTCTTTTGCTCGGCTTCTTTTTCGGCTCAAATGGCCAGCTTGCCAAGCACCAATTGAAGTAGATTGCGGGCTCCAAAGAGAAGCGCCTACGGCCACATCACTCTGAATGCGCCCGATCTCATCTGATCTCAGAAGCTAAGCAGCGTAGGGCCTGGTTAGTACCTGGATGGGAGACCGCCTGGGAATACCAGGTGCTGTAGGCTTTTGTCTTTTGCTCGGCTTCTTTTTCGGCTCAAATGGCCAGCTTGCCAAGCACCAATTGAAGTAGATTGAGGGCTCCAAAGAGAAGCGCCTACGGCCACATCACTCTGAATGCGCCCGATCTCGTCTGATCTCAGAAGCTAAGCAGCGTAGGGCCTGGTTAATACCTGGATGGGAGACCGCCTGGGAATACCAGGTGCTGTAGGCTTTTGTCTTTTGCTCGGCTTCTTTTTTGGCTCAAATGGCCAGCTTGCCAAGTACCAATTGAAGTAGATTGAGGGCTCCAAAGAGAAGCACCTACGGCCACATCACTCTGAATGCGCCCGATCTCGTCTGATCTCGGAAGCTAAGCAGCGAAGGGCCTGGTTAGTACCTGGATGGGAGACCGCCTGGGAATACCAGGTGCTGTAGGCTTTTGTCTTTTGCTCGGCTTCTTTTTCGGCTCAAATGGCCAGCTTGCCAAGCACCAATTGAAGTAGATTGAGGGCTCCAAAGAGAAGCGCCTACGGCCACATCACTCTGAATGCGCCCGATCTCGTCTGATCTTGGAAGCTAAGCAGCGTAGGGCCTGGTTAGTACCTGGATGGGAGACCGCCTGGGAATACCAGGTGCTGTAGGCTTTTGTCTTTTGCTCGGCTTCTTTTTCGGCTCAAATGGCCAGCTTGCCAAGCACCAATTGAAGTAGATTGAGGGCTCCAAAGAGAAGCGCCTATGGCCACATCACTCTGAATGCGCCCGATCTCGTCTGATCTTGGAAGCTAAGCAGCGTAGGGCCTGGTTAGTACCTGGATGGGAGTCCGCCTGGGAATACCAGGTGCTGTAGGCTTTTGTCTTTTGCTCGGCTTCTTTTTCGGCTCAAATGGCCAGCTTGCCAAGCACCAATTGAAGTAGATTGAGGGCTCCAAAGAGAAGCGCCTACGGCCACATCACTCTGAATGCGCCCGATCTCGTCTGATCTCGGAAGCTAAGCAGCGTAGGGCCTGGTTAGTACCTGGATGGGAGACCGCCTGGGAATACCAGGTGCTGTAGGCTTTTGTCTTTTGCTCGGCTTCTTTTTCGGCTCAAATGGCCAGCTTGCCAAGCACCAATTGAAGTAGATTGAGGGCTCCAAAGAGAAGCGCCTACGGCCACATCACTCTGAATGCGCCCGATCTCGTCTGATCTCGGAAGCTAAGCAGCGTAGGGCCTGGTTAGTACCTGGATGGGAGACCGCCTGGGAATACCAGGTGCTGTAGGCTTTTGTCTTTTGCTCGGCTTCTTTTTCGGCTCAAATGGCCAGCTTGCCAAGCACCAATTGAAGTAGATTGAGGGCTCCAAAGAGAAGCGCCTACGGCCACATCACTCTGAATGCGCCCGATCTCGTCTGATCTCGGAAGCTAAGCAGCGTAGGGCCTGGTTAGTACCTTGATGGGAGACCGCCTGGGAATACCAGGTGCTGTAGGCTTTTGTCTTTTGCTCGGCTTCTTTTTCGGCTCAAATGGCCAGCTTGCCAAGCACCAATTGAAGTAGATTGAGGGCTCCAAAGAGAAGCGCCTACGGCCACATCACTCTGAATGCACCCGATCTCATCTGATCTCGGAAGCTAAGCAGCGTAGGGCCTGGTTAGTACCTGGATGGGAGACCGCCTGGGAATACCAGGTGCTGTAGGCTTTTGTCTTTTGCTCGGCTTCTTTTTCGGCTCAAATGGCCAGCTTGCCAAGCACCAATTGAAGTAGATTGAGGGCTCCAAAGAGAAGCGCCTATGGCCACATCACTCTGAATGCGCCCGATCTCGTCTAATCTTGGAAGCTAAGCAGCGTAGGGCCTGGTTAGTACCTGGATGGGAGACCGCCTGGGAATACCAGGTGCTGTAGGCTTTTGTCTTTTGCTCGGCTTCTTTTTCGGCTCAAATGGCCAGCTTGCCAAGCACCAATTGAAGTAGATTGAGGGCTCCAAAGAGAAGCGCCTACGGCCACATCACTCTGAATGCGCCCGATCTCGTCTGATCTCGGAAGCTAAGCAGCGTAGGGCCTGGTTAGTAGCTGGATGGGAGACCGCCTGGGAATACCAGGTGCTGTAGGCTTTTGTCTTTTGCTCGGCTTCTTTTTCGGCTCAAATGGCCAGCTTGCCAAGCACCAATTGAAGTAGATTGAGGGCTCCAAAGAGAAGCGCCTACGGCCACATCACTCTGAATGCGCCCGATCTCGTCTGATCTCGGAAGCTAAGCAGCGTAGGGCCTGGTTAGTACCTGGATGGGAGACCGCCTGGGAATACCAGGTGCTGTAGGCTTTTGTCTTTTGCTCGGCTTCTTTTTCGGCTCAAATGGCCAGCTTGCCAAGCACCAATTGAAGTAGATTGAGGGCTCCAAAGAGAAGCGCCTACGGCCACATCACTCTGAATGCGCCCGATCTCGTCTGATCTCGGAAGCTAAGCAGCGTAGGGCCTGGTTAGTAGCTGGATGGGAGACCGCCTGGGAATACCAGGTGCTGTAGGCTTTTGTCTTTTGCTCGGCTTCTTTTTCGGCTCAAATGGCCAGCTTGCCAAGCACCAATTGAAGTAGATTGAGGGCTCCAAAGAGAAGCGCCTACGGCCACATCACTCTGAATGCGCCCGATCTCGTCTGATCTCGGAAGCTAAGCAGCGTAGGGCCTGGTTAGTACCTGGATGGGAGACCGCCTGGGAATACCAGGTGCTGTAGGCTTTTGTCTTTTGCTCGGCTTCTTTTTCGGCTCAAATGGCCAGCTTGCCAAGCACCAATTGAAGTAGATTGAGGGCTCCAAAGAGAAGCGCCTACGGCCACATCACTCTGAATGCGCCCGATCTCGTCTGATCTCGGAAGCTAAGCAGCGTAGGGCCTGGTTAGTACCTGGATGGGAGACCGCCTGGGAATACCAGGTGCTTTAGGCTTTTGTCTTTTGCTCGGCTTCTTTTTCGGCTCAAATGGCCAGCTTGCCAAGCACCAATTGAAGTAGATTGAGGGCTCCAAAGAGAAGCGCCTACGGCCACATCACTCTGAATGCGCCCGATCTCGTCTGATCTCGGAAGCTAAGCAGCGTAGGGCCTGGTTAGTACCTGGATGGGAGACCGCCTGGGCATACCAGGTGCTGTAGGCTTTTGTCTTTTGCTCGGCTTCTTTTTCGGCTCAAATGGCCAGCTTGCCAAGCACCAATTGAAGTAGATTGAGGGCTCCAAAGAGAAGCGCCTACGGCCACATCACTCTGAATGCGCCCGATCTCGTCTGATCTCGGAAGCTAAGCAGCGTAGGGCCTGGTTAGTACCTGGATGGGAGACCGCCTGGGAATACCAGGTGCTGTAGGCTTTTGTCTTTTGCTCGGCTTCTTTTTCGGCTCAAATGGCCAGCTTGCCAAGCACCAATTGAAGTAGATTGAGGGCTCCAAAGAGAAGCGCCTACGGCCACATCACTCTGAATGCGCCCGATCTCATCTGATCTCGGAAGCTAAGCAGCGTAGGGCCTGGTTAGTACCTGGATGGGAGACCGCCTGGGAATACCAGGTGCTGTAGGCTTTTGTCTTTTGCTCGGCTTCTTTTTCGGCTCAAATGGCCAGCTTGCCAAGCACCAATTGAAGTAGATTGAGGGCTCCAAAGAGAAGCGCCTACGGCCACATCACTCTGAATGCGCCCGATCTCGTCTGATCTTGGAAGCTAAGCAGCGTAGGGCCTGGTTAGTACCTTGATAGGAGACCGCCTGGGAATACCAGGTGCTGTAGGCTTTTGTCTTTTGCTCGGCTTCTTTTTCGGCTCAAATGGCCAGCTTGCCAAGCACCAATTGAAGTAGATTGAGGGCTCCAAAGAGAAGCGCCTACGGCCACATCACTCTGAATGCGCCCGATCTCGTCTGATCTCGGAAGCTAAGCAGCGTAGGGCCTGGTTAGTACCTGGATGGGAGACCGCCTGGGAATACCAGGTGCTGTAGGCTTTTGTCTTTTGCTCGGCTTCTTTTTCGGCTCAAATGGCCAGCTTGCCAAGCACCAATTGAAGTAGATTGAGGGCTCCAAAGAGAAGCGCCTACGGCCACATCACTCTGAATGCGCCCGATCTCGTCTGATCTCGGAAGCTAAGCAGCGTAGGGCCTGGTTAGTACCTGGATGGGAGACCGCCTGGGAATACCAGGTGCTGTAGGCTTTTGTCTTTTGCTCGGCTTCTTTTTCGGCTCAAATGGCCAGCTTGCCAAGCACCAATTGAAGTAGATTGAGGGCTCCAAAGAGAAGCGCCTACGGCCACATCACTCTGAATGCGCCCGATCTCATCTGATCTCGGAAGCTAAGCAGCGTAGGGCCTGGTTAGTAGCTGGATGGGAGACCGCCTGGGAATACCAGGTGCTGTAGGCTTTTGTCTTTTGCTCGGCTTCTTTTTCGGCTCAAATGGCCAGCTTGCCAAGCACCAATTGAAGTAGATTGAGGGCTCCAAAGAGAAGCGCCTACGGCCACATCACTCTGAATGCGCCCGATCTCGTCTGATCTCGGAAGCTAAGCAGCGTAGGGCCTGGTTAGTACCTGGATGGGAGACCGCCTGGGAATACCAGGTGCTGTAGGCTTTTGTCTTTTGCTCGGCTTCTTTTTCGGCTCAAATGGCCAGCTTGCCAAGCACCAATTGAAGTAGATTGAGGGCTCCAAAGAGAAGCGCCTACGGCCACATCACTCTGAATGCGCCCGATCTCGTCTGATCTCGGAAGCTAAGCAGCGTAGGGCCTGGTTAGTACCTGGATGGGAGACCGCCTGGGAATACCAGGTGCTGTAGGCTTTTGTCTTTTGCTCGGCTTCTTTTTCGGCTCAAATGGCCAGCTTGCCAAGCACCAATTGAAGTAGATTGAGGGCTCCAAAGAGAAGCGCCTACGGCCACATCACTCTGAATGCGCCCGATCTCGTCTGATCTCGGAAGCTAAGCAGCGTAGGGCCTGGTTAGTACCTGGATGGGAGACCGCCTGGGCATACCAGGTGCTGTAGGCTTTTGTCTTTTGCTCGGCTTCTTTTTCGGCTCAAATGGCCAGCTTGCCAAGCACCAATTGAAGTAGATTGAGGGCTCCAAAGAGAAGCGCCTACGGCCACATCACTCTGAATGCGCCCGATCTCGTCTGATCTCGGAGGCTAAGCAGCGTAGGGCCTGGTTAGTACCTGGATGGGAGACCGCCTGGGAATACCAGGTGCTGTAGGCTTTTGTCTTTTGCTCGGCTTCTTTTTCGGCTCAAATGGCCAGCTTGCCAAGCACCAATTGAAGTAGATTGAGGGCTCCAAAGAGAAGCGCCTACGGCCACATCACTCTGAATGCGCCCGATCTCGTCTGATCTCGGAAGCTAAGCAGCGTAGGGCCTGGTTAGTACCTGGATGGGAGACCGCCTGGGAATACCAGGTGCTGTAGGCTTTTGTCTTTTGCTCGGCTTCTTTTTCGGCTCAAATGGCCAGCTTGCCAAGCACCAATTGAAGTAGATTGAGGGCTCCAAAGAGAAGCGCCTACGGTCACATCACTCTGAATGCGCCCGATCTCGTCTGATCTCGGAAGCTAAGCAGCGTAGGGCCTGGTTAGTACCTGGATGGGAGACCGCCTGGGAATACCAGGTGCTGTAGGCTTTTGTCTTTTGCTCGGCTTCTTTTTCGGCTCAAATGGCCAGCTTGCCAAGCACCAATTGAAGTAGATTGAGGGCTCCAAAGAGAAGCGCCTACGGCCACATCACTCTGAATGCGCCCGATCTCGTCTGATCTCGGAAGCTAAGCAGCGTAGGGCCTGGTTAGTACCTGGATGGGAGACCGCCTGGGAATACCAGGTGCTGTAGGCTTTTGTCTTTTGCTCGGCTTCTTTTTCGGCTCAAATGGCCAGCTTGCCAAGCACCAATTGAAGTAGATTGAGGGCTCCAAAGAGAAGCGCCTACGGCCACATCACTCTGAATGCGCCCGATCTCGTCTGATCTCGGAAGCTAAGCAGCGTAGGGCCTGGTTAGTACCTGGATGGGAGACCGCCTGGGAATACCAGGTGCTGTAGGCTTTTGTCTTTTGCTCGGCTTCTTTTTCGGCTCAAATGGCCAGCTTGCCAAGCACCAATTGAAGTAGATTGAGGGCTCCAAAGAGAAGCGCCTACGGCCACATCACTCTGAATGCGCCCGATCTCGTCTGATCTCGGAAGCTAAGCAGCGTAGGGCCTGGTTAGTACCTGGATGGGAGACCGCCTGGGAATACCAGGTGCTGTAGGCTTTTGTCTTTTGCTCGGCTTCTTTTTCGGCTCAAATGGCCAGCTTGCCAAGCACCAATTGAAGTAGATTGAGGGCTCCAAAGAGAAGCGCCTACGGCCACATCACTCTGAATGCGCCCGATCTCGTCTGATCTCGGAAGCTAAGCAGCGTAGGGCCTGGTTAGTACCTGGATGGGAGACCGCCTGGGAATACCAGGTGCTGTAGGCTTTTGTCTTTTGCTCGGCTTCTTTTTCGGCTCAAATGGCCAGCTTGCCAAGCACCAATTGAAGTAGATTGAGGGCTCCAAAGAGAAGCGCCTACGGCCACATCACTCTGAATGCGCCCGATCTCGTCTGATCTCGGAAGCTAAGCAGCGTAGGGCCTGGTTAGTACCTGGATGGTAGACCGCCTGGGAATACCAGGTGCTGTAGGCTTTTGTCTTTTGCTCGGCTTCTTTTTCGGCTCAAATGGCCAGCTTGCCAAGCACCAATTGAAGTAGATTGAGGGCTCCAAAGAGAAGCGCCTACGGCCACATCACTCTGAATGCGCCCGATCTCGTCTGATCTCGGAAGCTAAGCAGCGTAGGGCCTGGTTAGTACCTGGATGGGAGACCGCCTGGGAATACCAGGTGCTGTAGGCTTTTGTCTTTTGCTCGGCTTCTTTTTCGGCTCAAATGGCCAGCTTGCCAAGCACCAATTGAAGTAGATTGAGGGCTCCAAAGAGAAGCGCCTACGGCCACATCACTCTGAATGCGCCCGATCTCGTCTGATCTCGGAAGCTAAGCAGCGTAGGGCCTGGTTAGTACCTGGATGGGAGACCGCCTGGGAATACCAGGTGCTGTAGGCTTTTGTCTTTTGCTCGGCTTCTTTTTCGGCTCAAATGGCCAGCTTGCCAAGCACCAATTGAAGTAGATTGAGGGCTCCAAAGAGAAGCGCCTACGGCCACATCACTCTGAATGCGCCCGATCTCGTCTGATCTCGGAAGCTAAGCAGCGTAGGGCCTGGTTAGTACCTGGATGGGAGACCGCCTGGGAATACCAGGTGCTGTAGGCTTTTGTCTTTTGCTCGGCTTCTTTTTCGGCTCAAATGGCCAGCTTGCCAAGCACCAATTGAAGTAGATTGAGGGCTCCAAAGAGAAGCGCCTACGGCCACATCACTCTGAATGCGCCCGATCTCGTCTGATCTTGGAAGCTAAGCAGCGTAGGGCCTGGTTAGTACCTGGATGGGAGACCGCCTGGGAATACCAGGTGCTGTAGGCTTTTGTCTTTTGCTCGGCTTCTTTTTCGGCTCAAATGGCCAGCTTGCCAAGCACCAATTGAAGTAGATTGAGGGCTCCAAAGAGAAGCGCCTACGGCCACATCACTCTGAATGCGCCCAATCTCGTCTGATCTCGGAAGCTAAGCAGCGTAGGGCCTGGTTAGTACCTGGATGGGAGACCGCCTGGGAATACCAGGTGCTGTAGGCTTTTGTCTTTTGCTCGGCTTCTTTTTCGGCTCAAATGGCCAGCTTGCCAAGCACCAATTGAAGTAGATTGAGGGCTCCAAAGAGAAGCGCCTACGGCCACATCACTCTGAATGCGCCCGATCTCGTCTGATCTCGGAAGCTAAGCAGCGTAGGGCCTGGTTAGTACCTGGATGGGAGACCGCCTGGGAATACCAGGTGCTGTAGGCTTTTGTCTTTTGCTCGGCTTCTTTTTCGGCTCAAATGGCCAGCTTGCCAAGCACCAATTGAAGTAGATTGAGGGCTCCAAAGAGAAGCGCCTACGGCCACATCACTCTGAATGCGCCTGATCTCGTCTGATCTCGGAAGCTAAGCAGCGTAGGGCCTGGTTAGTACCTGGATGGGAGACCGCCTGGGAATACCAGGTGCTGTAGGCTTTTGTCTTTTGCTCGGCTTCTTTTTCGGCTCAAATGGCCAGCTTGCCAAGCACCAATTGAAGTAGATTGAGGGCTCCAAAGAGAAGCGCCTACAGCCACATCACTCTGAATGCGCCCGATCTCGTCTGATCTCGGAAGCTAAGCAGCGTAGGGCCTGGTTAGTACCTGGATGGGAGACCGCCTGGGAATACCAGGTGCTGTAGGCTTTTGTCTTTTGCTCGGCTTCTTTTTCGGCTCAAATGGCCAGCTTGCCAAGCACCAATTGAAGTAGATTGAGGGCTCCAAAGAGAAGCGCCTACGGCCACATCACTCTGAATGCGCCCGATCTCGTCTGATCTCGGAAGCTAAGCAGCGTAGGGCCTGGTTAGTACCTGGATGGGAGACCGCCTGGGAATACCAGGTGCTGTAGGCTTTTGTCTTTTGCTCGGCTTCTTTTTCGGCTCAAATGGCCAGCTTGCCAAGCACCAATTGAAGTAGATTGAGGGCTCCAAAGAGAAGCGCCTACGGCCACATCACTCTGAATGCGCCCGATCTCGTCTGATCTCGGAAGCTAAGCAGCGTAGGGCCTGGTTAGTACCTGGATGGGAGACCGCCTGGGAATACCAGGTGCTGTAGGCTTTTGTCTTTTGCTCGGCTTCTTTTTCGGCTCAAATGGCCAGCTTGCCAAGCACCAATTGAAGTAGATTGAGGGCTCCAAAGAGAAGCGCCTACGGCCACATCACTCTGAATGCGCCCGATCTTGTCTGATCTCGGAAGCAAAGCAGCGTAGGGCCTGGTTAGTACCTGGATGGGAGACCGCCTGGGAATACCAGGTGCTGTAGGCTTTTGTCTTTTGCTCGGCTTCTTTTTCGGCTCAAATGGCCAGCTTGCCAAGCACCAATTGAAGTAGATTGAGGGCTCCAAAGAGAAGCGCCTACGGCCACATCACTCTGAATGCGCCCGATCTCGTCTGATCTCGGAAGCTAAGCAGCGTAGGGCCTGGTTAGTACCTGGATGGGAGACCGCCTGGGAATACCAGGTGCTGTAGGCTTTTGTCTTTTGCTCGGCTTCTTTTTCGGCTCAAATGGCCAGCTTGCCAAGCACCAATTGAAGTAGATTGAGGGCTCCAAAGAGAAGCGCCTACGGCCACATCACTCTGAATGCGCCCGATCTCGTCTGATCTCGGAAGCTAAGCAGCGTAGGGCCTGGTTAGTACCTGGATGGGAGACCGCCTGGGAATACCAGGTGCTGTAGGCTTTTGTCTTTTGCTCGGCTTCTTTTTCGGCTCAAATGGCCAGCTTGCCAAGCACCAATTGAAGTAGATTGAGGGCTCCAAAGAGAAGCGCCTACGGCCACATCACTCTGAATGCGCCCGATCTCGTCTGATCTCAGAAGCTAAGCAGCGTAGGGCCTGGTTAGTACCTGGATGGGAGACTGCCTGGGAATACCAGGTGCTGTAGGCTTTTGTCTTTTGCTCGGCTTCTTTTTCGGCTCAAATGGCCAGCTTGCCAAGCACCAATTGAAGTAGATTGAGGGCTCCAAAGAGAAGCGCCTACGGCCACATCACTCTGAATGCGCCCGATCTCGTCTGATCTCGGAAGCTAAGCAGCGTAGGGCCTGGTTAGTACCTGGATGGGAGACCGCCTGGGAATACCAGGTGCTGTAGGCTTTTGTCTTTTGCTCGGCTTCTTTTTCGGCTCAAATGGCCAGCTTGCCAAGCACCAATTGAAGTAGATTGAGGGCTCCAAAGAGAAGCGCCTACGGCCACATCACTCTGAATGCGCCCGATCTCGTCTGATCTCGGAAGCTAAGCAGCGTAGGGCCTGGTTAGTACCTGGATGGGAGACCGCCTGGGAATACCAGGTGCTGTAGGCTTTTGTCTTTTGCTCGGCTTCTTTTTCGGCTCAAATGGCCAGCTTGCCAAGCACCAATTGAAGTAGATTGAGGGCTCCAAAGAGAAGCGCCTACGGCCACATCACTCTGAATGCGCCCGATCTCGTCTGATCTCGGAAGCTAAGCAGCGTAGGGCCTGGTTAGTACCTGGATGGGAGACCGCCTGGGAATACCAGGTGCTGTAGGCTTTTGTCTTTTGCTCGGCTTCTTTTTCGGCTCAAATGGCCAGCTTGCCAAGCACCAATTGAAGTAGATTGAGGGCTCCAAAGAGAAGCGCCTACGGCCACATCACTCTGAATGCGCCCGATCTCGTCTGATCTCGGAAGCTAAGCAGCGTAGGGCCTGGTTAGTACCTGGATGGGAGACCGCCTGGGAATACCAGGTGCTGTAGGCTTTTGTCTTTTGCTCGGCTTCTTTTTCGGCTCAAATGGCCAGCTTGCCAAGCACCAATTGAAGTAGATTGAGGGCTCCAAAGAGAAGCGCCTACGGCCACATCACTCTGAATGCGCCCGATCTCGTCTGATCTCGGAAGCTAAGCAGCGTAGGGCCTGGTTAGTACCTGGATGGGAGACCGCCTGGGAATACCAGGTGCTGTAGGCTTTTGTCTTTTGCTCGGCTTCTTTTTCGGCTCAAATGGCCAGCTTGCCAAGCACCAATTGAAGTAGATTGAGGGCTCCAAAGAGAAGCGCCTACGGCCACATCACTCTGAATGCGCCCGATCTCGTCTGATCTCGGAAGCTAAGCAGCGTAGGGCCTGGTTAGTACCTGGATGGGAGACCGCCTGGGAATACCAGGTGCTGTAGGCTTTTGTCTTTTGCTCGGCTTCTTTTTTGGCTCAAATGGCCAGCTTGCCAAGCACCAATTGAAGTAGATTGAGGGCTCCAAAGAGAAGCGCCTACGGCCACATCACTCTGAATGCGCCCGATCTCGTCTGATCTCGGAAGCTAAGCAGCGTAGGGCCTGGTTAGTACCTGGATGGGAGACCGCCTGGGAATACCAGGTGCTGTAGGCTTTTGTCTTTTGCTCGGCTTCTTTTTCGGCTCAAATGGCCAGCTTGCCAAGCACCAATTGAAGTAGATTGAGGGCTCCAAAGAGAAGCGCCTACGGCCACATCACTCTGAATGCGCCCGATCTCGTCTGATCTCGGAAACTAAGCAGCGTAGGGCCTGGTTAGTACCTGGATGGGAGACCGCCTGGGAATACCAGGTGCTGTAGGCTTTTGTCTTTTGCTCGGCTTCTTTTTCGGCTCAAATGGCCAGCTTGCCAAGCACCAATTGAAGTAGATTGAGGGCTCCAAAGAGAAGCGCCTACGGCCACATCACTCTGAATGCGCCCGATCTCGTCTGATCTCGGAAGCTAAGCAGCGTAGGGCCTGGTTAGTACCTGGATGGGAGACCGCCTGGGAATACCAGGTGCTGTAGGCTTTTGTCTTTTGCTCGGCTTCTTTTTCGGCTCAAATGGCCAGCTTGCCAAGCACCAATTGAAGTAGATTGAGGGCTCCAAAGAGAAGCGCCTACGGCCACATCACTCTGAATGCGCCCAATCTCGTCTGATCTCGGAAGCTAAGCAGCGTAGGGCCTGGTTAGTACCTGGATGGGAGACCGCCTGGGAATACCAGGTGCTGTAGGCTTTTGTCTTTTGCTCGGCTTCTTTTTCGGCTCAAATGGCCAGCTTGCCAAGCACCAATTGAAGTAGATTGAGGGCTCCAAAGAGAAGCGCTTGCGGCCACATCACTCTGAATGCGCCCGATCTCGTCTGATCTCGGAAGCTAAGCAGCGTAGGGCCTGGTTAGTACCTGGATGGGAGACCGCCTGGGAATACCAGGTGCTGTAGGCTTTTGTCTTTTGCTCGGCTTCTTTTTCGGCTCAAATGGCCAGCTTGCCAAGCACCAATTGAAGTAGATTGAGGGCTCCAAAGAGAAGCGCCTACGGCCACATCACTCTGAATGCGCCCGATCTCGTCTGATCTCGGAAGCTAAGCAGCGTAGGGCCTGGTTAGTACCTGGATGGGAGACCGCCTGGGAATACCAGGTGCTGTAGGCTTTTGTCTTTTGCTCGGCTTCTTTTTCGGCTCAAATGGCCAGCTTGCCAAGCACCAATTGAAGTAGATTGAGGGCTCCAAAGAGAAGCGCCTACAGCCACATCACTCTGAATGCGCCCGATCTCGTCTGATCTCGGAAGCTAAGCAGCGTAGGGCCTGGTTAGTACCTGGATGGGAGACCGCCTGGGAATACCAGGTGCTGTAGGCTTTTGTCTTTTGCTCGGCTTCTTTTTCGGCTCAAATGGCCAGCTTGCCAAGCACCAATTGAAGTAGATTGAGGGCTCCAAAGAGAAGCGCCTACGGCCACATCACTCTGAATGCGCCCGATCTCGTCTGATCTCGGAAGCTAAGCAGCGTAGGGCCTGGTTAGTACCTGGATGGGAGACCGCCTGGGAATACCAGGTGCTGTAGGCTTTTGTCTTTTGCTCGGCTTCTTTTTCGGCTCAAATGGCCAGCTTGCCAAGCACCAATTGAAGTAGATTGAGGGCTCCAAAGAGAAGCGCCTACGGCCACATCACTCTGAATGCGCCCGATCTCATCTGATCTCGGAAGCTAAGCAGCGTAGGGCCTGGTTAGTACCTGGATGGGAGACCGCCTGGGAATACCAGGTGCTGTAGGCTTTTGTCTTTTGCTCGGCTTCTTTTTCGGCTCAAATGGCCAGCTTGCCAAGCACCAATTGAAGTAGATTGAGGGCTCCAAAGAGAAGCGCCTACGGCCACATCACTCTGAATGCGCCCAATCTCATCTGATCTCGGAAGCTAAGCAGCATAGGGCCTGGTTAGTACCTGGATGGGAGACCGCCTGGGAATACCAGGTGCTGTAGGCTTTTGTCTTTTGCTCGGCTTCTTTTTCGGCTCAAATGGCCAGCTTGCCAAGCACCAATTGAAGTAGATTGAGGGCTCCAAAGAGAAGCGCCTACGGCCACATCACTCTGAATGCGCCCAATCTCGTCTGATCTCGGAAGCTAAGCAGCGTAGGGCCTGGTTAGTACCTGGATGGGAGACCGCCTGGGAATACCAGGTGCTGTAGGCTTTTGTCTTTTGCTCGGCTTCTTTTTCGGCTCAAATGGCCAGCTTGCCAAGCACCAATTGAAGTAGATTGAGGGCTCCAAAGAGAAGCGCCTACGGCCACATCACTCTGAATGCGCCCAATCTCGTCTGATCTCGGAAGCTAAGCAGCGTAGGGCCTGGTTAGTACCTGGATGGGAGACCGCCTGGGAATACCAGGTGCTGTAGGCTTTTGTCTTTTGCTCGGCTTCTTTTTCGGCTCAAATGGCCAGCTTGCCAAGCACCAATTGAAGTAGATTGAGGGCTCCAAAGAGAAGCGCCTACGGCCACATCACTCTGAATGCGCCCGATCTCGTCTGATCTCGGAAGCTAAGCAGCGTAGGGCCTGGTTAGTACCTGGATGGGAGACCGCCTGGGAATACCAGGTGCTGTAGGCTTTTGTCTTTTGCTCGGCTTCTTTTTCGGCTCAAATGGCCAGCTTGCCAAGCACCAATTGAAGTAGATTGAGGGCTCCAAAGAGAAGCGCCTACGGCCACATCACTCTGAATGCGCCCGATCTTGTCTGATCTCGGAAGCTAAGCAGCGTAGGGCCTGGTTAGTACCTGGATGGGAGACCGCCTGGGAATACCAGGTGCTGTAGGCTTTTGTCTTTTGCTCGGCTTCTTTTTCGGCTCAAATGGCCAGCTTGCCAAGCACCAAGTGAAGTAGATTGAGGGCTCAAAAGAGAAGAGCCTACGGCCACATCACTCTGAATGCGCCCGATCTCGTCTGATCTCGGAAGCTAAGCAGCGTAGGGCCTGGTTAGTACCTGGATGGGAGACCGCCTGGGAATACCAGGTGCTGTAGGCTTTTGTCTTTTGCTCGGCTTCTTTTTCGGCTCAAATGGCCAGCTTGCCAAGCACCAATTGAAGTAGATTGAGGGCTCCAAAGAGAAGCGCCTACGGCCACATCACTCTGAATGCGCCCGATCTCGTCTGATCTCGGAAGCTAAGCAGCGTAGGGCCTGGCTAGTACCTGGATGGGAGACCGCCTGGGAATACCAGGTGCTGTAGGCTTTTGTCTTTTGCTCGGCTTCTTTTTCGGCTCAAATGGCCAGCTTGCCAAGCACCAATTGAAGTAGATTGAGGGCTCCAAAGAGAAGCGCCTACGGCCACATCACTCTGAATGCGCCCGATTTCGTCTGATCTCGGAAGCTAAGCAGCGTAGGGCCTGGTTAGTACCTGGATGGGAGACCGCCTGGGAATACCAGGTGCTGTAGGCTTTTGTCTTTTGCTCGGCTTCTTTTTCGGCTCAAATGGCCAGCTTGCCAAGCACCAATTGAAGTAGATTGAGGGCTCCAAAGAGAAGCGCCTACGGCCACATCACTCTGAATGCGCCCAATCTCGTCTGATCTCGGAAGCTAAGCAGCGTAGGGCCTGGTTAGTACCTGGATGGGAGACCGCCTGGGAATACCAGGTGCTGTAGGCTTTTGTCTTTTGCTCGGCTTCTTTTTCGGCTCAAATGGCCAGCTTGCCAAGCACCAATTGAAGTAGATTGAGGGCTCCAAAGAGAAGCGCCTACGGCCACATCACTCTGAATGCGCCCGATCTCATCTGATCTCGGAAGCTAAGCAGCGTAGGGCCTGGTTAGTACCTGGATGGGAGACCGCCTGGGAATACCAGGTGCTGTAGGCTTTTGTCTTTTGCTCGGCTTCTTTTTCGGCTCAAATGGCCAGCTTGCCAAGCACCAATTGAAGTAGATTGAGGGCTCCAAAGAGAAGCGCTTGCGGCCACATCACTCTGAATGCGCCCGATCTCGTCTGATCTCGGAAGCTAAGCAGCGTAGGGCCTGGTTAGTACCTGGATGGGAGACCGCCTGGGAATACCAGGTGCTGTAGGCTTTTGTCTTTTGCTCGGCTTCTTTTTCGGCTCAAATGGCCAGCTTGCCAAGCACCAATTGAAGTAGATTGAGGGCTCCAAAGAGAAGCGCCTACGGCCACATCACTCTGAATGCGCCCGATCTCGTCTGATCTCGGAAGCTAAGCAGCGTAGGGCCTGGTTAGTACCTGGATGGGAGACCGCCTGGGAATACCAGGTGCTGTAGGCTTTTGTCTTTTGCTCGGCTTCTTTTTCGGCTCAAATGGCCAGCTTGCCAAGCACCAATTGAAGTAGATTGAGGGCTCCAAAGAGAAGCGCCTACAGCCACATCACTCTGAATGCGCCCGATCTCGTCTGATCTCGGAAGCTAAGCAGCGTAGGGCCTGGTTAGTACCTGGATGGGAGACCGCCTGGGAATACCAGGTGCTGTAGGCTTTTGTCTTTTGCTCGGCTTCTTTTTCGGCTCAAATGGCCAGCTTGCCAAGCACCAATTGAAGTAGATTGAGGGCTCCAAAGAGAAGCGCCTACGGCCACATCACTCTGAATGCGCCCGATCTCGTCTGATCTCGGAAGCTAAGCAGCGTAGGGCCTGGTTAGTACCTGGATGGGAGACCGCCTGGGAATACCAGGTGCTGTAGGCTTTTGTCTTTTGCTCGGCTTCTTTTTCGGCTCAAATGGCCAGCTTGCCAAGCACCAATTGAAGTAGATTGAGGGCTCCAAAGAGAAGCGCCTACGGCCACATCACTCTGAATGCGCCCGATCTCATCTGATCTCGGAAGCTAAGCAGCGTAGGGCCTGGTTAGTACCTGGATGGGAGACCGCCTGGGAATACCAGGTGCTGTAGGCTTTTGTCTTTTGCTCGGCTTCTTTTTCGGCTCAAATGGCCAGCTTGCCAAGCACCAATTGAAGTAGATTGAGGGCTCCAAAGAGAAGCGCCTACGGCCACATCACTCTGAATGCGCCCGATCTCGTCTGATCTCGGAAGCTAAGCAGCGTAGGGCCTGGTTAGTACCTGGATGGGAGACCGCCTGGGAATACCAGGTGCTGTAGGCTTTTGTCTTTTGCTCGGCTTCTTTTTCGGCTCAAATGGCCAGCTTGCCAAGCACCAATTGAAGTAGATTGAGGGCTCCAAAGAGAAGCGCCTACGGCCACATCACTCTGAATGCGCCCGATCTCGTCTGATCTCGGAAGCTAAGCAGCATAGGGCCTGGTTAGTACCTGGATGGGAGACCGCCTGGGAATACCAGGTGCTGTAGGCTTTTGTCTTTTGCTCGGCTTCTTTTTCGGCTCAAATGGCCAGCTTGCCAAGCACCAATTGAAGTAGATTGAGGGCTCCAAAGAGAAGCGCCTACGGCCACATCACTCTGAATGCGCCCAATCTCGTCTGATCTCGGAAGCTAAGCAGCGTAGGGCCTGGTTAGTACCTGGATGGGAGACCGCCTGGGAATACCAGGTGCTGTAGGCTTTTGTCTTTTGCTCGGCTTCTTTTTCGGCTCAAATGGCCAGCTTGCCAAGCACCAATTGAAGTAGATTGAGGGCTCCAAAGAGAAGCGCCTACGGCCACATCACTCTGAATGCGCCCGATCTCGTCTGATCTCGGAAGCTAAGCAGCGTAGGGCCTGGTTAGTACCTGGATGGGAGACCGCCTGGGAATACCAGGTGCTGTAGGCTTTTGTCTTTTGCTCGGCTTCTTTTTCGGCTCAAATGGCCAGCTTGCCAAGCACCAATTGAAGTAGATTGAGGGCTCCAAAGAGAAGCGCCTACGGCCACATCACTCTGAATGCGCCCGATCTTGTCTGATCTCGGAAGCTAAGCAGCGTAGGGCCTGGTTAGTACCTGGATGGGAGACCGCCTGGGAATACCAGGTGCTGTAGGCTTTTGTCTTTTGCTCGGCTTCTTTTTCGGCTCAAATGGCCAGCTTGCCAAGCACCAAGTGAAGTAGATTGAGGGCTCAAAAGAGAAGAGCCTACGGCCACATCACTCTGAATGCGCCCGATCTCGTCTGATCTCGGAAGCTAAGCAGCGTAGGGCCTGGTTAGTACCTGGATGGGAGACCGCCTGGGAATACCAGGTGCTGTAGGCTTTTGTCTTTTGCTCGGCTTCTTTTTCGGCTCAAATGGCCAGCTTGCCAAGCACCAATTGAAGTAGATTGAGGGCTCCAAAGAGAAGCGCCTACGGCCACATCACTCTGAATGCGCCCGATCTCGTCTGATCTCGGAAGCTAAGCAGCGTAGGGCCTGGCTAGTACCTGGATGGGAGACCGCCTGGGAATACCAGGTGCTGTAGGCTTTTGTCTTTTGCTCGGCTTCTTTTTCGGCTCAAATGGCCAGCTTGCCAAGCACCAATTGAAGTAGATTGAGGGCTCCAAAGAGAAGCGCCTACGGCCACATCACTCTGAATGCGCCCGATTTCGTCTGATCTCGGAAGCTAAGCAGCGTAGGGCCTGGTTAGTACCTGGATGGGAGACCGCCTGGGAATACCAGGTGCTGTAGGCTTTTGTCTTTTGCTCGGCTTCTTTTTCGGCTCAAATGGCCAGCTTGCCAAGCACCAATTGAAGTAGATTGAGGGCTCCAAAGAGAAGCGCCTACGGCCACATCACTCTGAATGCGCCCAATCTCGTCTGATCTCGGAAGCTAAGCAGCGTAGGGCCTGGTTAGTACCTGGATGGGAGACCGCCTGGGAATACCAGGTGCTGTAGGCTTTTGTCTTTTGCTCGGCTTCTTTTTCGGCTCAAATGGCCAGCTTGCCAAGCACCAATTGAAGTAGATTGAGGGCTCCAAAGAGAAGCGCCTACGGCCACATCACTCTGAATGCGCCCGATCTCGTCTGATCTCGGAAGCTAAGCAGCGTAGGGCCTGGTTAGTACCTGGATGGGAGACCGCCTGGGAATACCAGGTGCTGTAGGCTTTTGTCTTTTGCTCGGCTTCTTTTTCGGCTCAAATGGCCAGCTTGCCAAGCACCAATTGAAGTAGATTGAGGGCTCCAAAGAGAAGCGCCTACGGCCACATCACTCTGAATGCGCCCGATCTCGTCTGATCTCGGAAGCTAAGCAGCGTAGGGCCTGGCTAGTACCTGGATGGGAGACCGCCTGGGAATACCAGGTGCTGTAGGCTTTTGTCTTTTGCTCGGCTTCTTTTTCGGCTCAAATGACCAGCTTGCCAAGCACCAATTGAAGTAGATTGAGGGCTCCAAAGAGAAGCGCCTACGGCCACATCACTCTGAATGCGCCCGATCTCGTCTGATCTCGGAAGCTAAGCAGCGTAGGGCCTGGCTAGTACCTGGATGGGAGACCGCCTGGGAATACCAGGTGCTGTAGGCTTTTGTCTTTTGCTCGGCTTCTTTTTCGGCTCAAATGGCCAGCTTGCCAAGCACCAATTGAAGTAGATTGAGGGCTTCAAAGAGAAGCGCCTACGGCCACATCACTCTGAATGCGCCCGATCTCGTCTGATCTCGGAAGCTAAGCAGCGTAGGGCCTGGTTAGTACCTGGATGGGAGACCGCCTGGGAATACCAGGTGCTGTAGGCTTTTGTCTTTTGCTCGGCTTCTTTTTCGGCTCAAATGGCCAGCTTGCCAAGCACCAATTGAAGTAGATTGAGGGCTCCAAAGAGAAGCGCCTACGGCCACATCACTCTGAATGCGCCCGATCTCGTCTGATCTCGGAAGCTAAGCAGCGTAGGGCCTGGTTAGTACCTGGATGGGAGACCGCCTGGGAATACCAGGTGCTGTAGGCTTTTGTCTTTTGCTCGGCTTCTTTTTCGGCTCAAATGGCCAGCTTGCCAAGCACCAATTGAAGTAGATTGAGGGCTCCAAAGAGAAGCGCCTACGGCCACATCACTCTGAATGCGCCCGATCTCGTCTGATCTCGGAAGCTAAGCAGCGTAGGGCCTGGTTAGTACCTGGATGGGAGACCGCCTGGGAATACCAGGTGCTGTAGGCTTTTGTCTTTTGCTCGGCTTCTTTTTCGGCTCAAATGGCCAGCTTGCCAAGCACCAATTGAAGTAGATTGAGGGCTCCAAAGAGAAGCGCCTACGGCCACATCACTCTGAATGCGCCCGATCTCGTCTGATCTCGGAAGCTAAGCAGCGTAGGGCCTGGTTAGTACCTGGATGGGAGACCGCCTGGGAATACCAGGTGCTGTAGGCTTTTGTCTTTTGCTCGGCTTCTTTTTCGGCTCAAATGGCCAGCTTGCCAAGCACCAATTGAAGTAGATTGAGGGCTCCAAAGAGAAGCGCCTACGGCCACATCACTCTGAATGCGCCCGATCTCGTCTGATCTCGGAAGCTAAGCAGCGTAGGGCCTGGTTAGTACCTGGATGGGAGACCGCCTGGGAATACCAGGTGCTGTAGGCTTTTGTCTTTTGCTCGGCTTCTTTTTCGGCTCAAATGGCCAGCTTGCCAAGCACCAATTGAAGTAGATTGAGGGCTCCAAAGAGAAGCGCCTACGGCCACATCACTCTGAATGCGCCCGATCTCGTCTGATCTCGGAAGCTAAGCAGCGTAGGGCCTGGTTAGTACCTGGATGGGAGACCGCCTGGGAATACCAGGTGCTGTAGGCTTTTGTCTTTTGCTCGGCTTCTTTTTCGGCTCAAATGGCCAGCTTGCCAAGCACCAATTGAAGTAGATTGAGGGCTCCAAAGAGAAGCGCCTACGGCCACATCACTCTGAATGCGCCCGATCTCGTCTGATCTCGGAAGCTAAGCAGCGTAGGGCCTGGTTAGTACCTGGATGGGAGACCGCCTGGGAATACCAGGTGCTGTAGGCTTTTGTCTTTTGCTCGGCTTCTTTTTCGGCTCAAATGGCCAGCTTGCCAAGCACCAATTGAAGTAGATTGAGGGCTCCAAAGAGAAGCGCCTACGGCCACATCACTCTGAATGCGCCCGATCTCGTCTGATCTCGGAAGCTAAGCAGCGTAGGGCCTGGTTAGTACCTGGATGGGATTCCGCCTGGGAATACCAGGTGCTGTAGGCTTTTGTCTTTTGCTCGGCTTCTTTTTCGGCTCAAATGGCCAGCTTGCCAAGCACCAATTGAAGTAGATTGAGGGCTCCAAAGAGAAGCGCCTACGGCCACATCACTCTGAATGCGCCCGATCTCGTCTGATCTCGGAAGCTAAGCAGCGTAGGGCCTGGTTAGTACCTGGATGGGAGACCGCCTGGGAATACCAGGTGCTGTAGGCTTTTGTCTTTTGCTCGGCTTCTTTTTCGGCTCAAATGGCCAGCTTGCCAAGCACCAATTGAAGTAGATTGAGGGCTCCAAAGAGAAGCGCCTACGGCCACATCACTCTGAATGCGCCCGATCTCGTCTGATCTCGGAAGCTAAGCAGCGTAGGGCCTGGTTAGTACCTGGATGGGAGACCGCCTGGGAATACCAGGTGCTGTAGGCTTTTGTCTTTTGCTCGGCTTCTTTTTCGGCTCAAATGGCCAGCTTGCCAAGCACCAATTGAAGTAGATTGAGGGCTCCAAAGAGAAGCGCCTACGGCCACATCACTCTGAATGCGCCCGATCTCGTCTGATCTCGGAAGCTAAGCAGCGTAGGGCCTGGTTAGTACCTGGATGGGAGACCGCCTGGGAATACCAGGTGCTGTAGGCTTTTGTCTTTTGCTCGGCTTCTTTTTCGGCTCAAATGGCCAGCTTGCCAAGCACCAATTGAAGTAGATTGAGGGCTCCAAAGAGAAGCGCCTACGGCCACATCACTCTGAATGCGCCCGATCTCGTCTGATCTCGGAAGCTAAGCAGCGTAGGGCCTGGTTAGTACCTGGATGGGAGACCGCCTGGGAATACCAGGTGCTGTAGGCTTTTGTCTTTTGCTCGGCTTCTTTTTCGGCTCAAATGGCCAGCTTGCCAAGCACCAATTGAAGTAGATTGAGGGCTCCAAAGAGAAGCGCCTACGGCCACATCACTCTGAATGCGCCCGATCTCGTCTGATCTCGGAAGCTAAGCAACGTAGGGCCTGGTTAGTACCTGGATGGGAGACCGCCTGGGAATACCAGGTGCTGTAGGCTTTTGTCTTTTGCTCGGCTTCTTTTTCGGCTCAAATGGCCAGCTTGCCAAGCACCAATTGAAGTAGATTGAGGGCTCCAAAGAGAAGCGCCTACGGCCACATCACTCTGAATGCGCCCGATCTCGTCTGATCTCGGAAGCTAAGCAGCGTAGGGCCTGGTTAGTACCTGGATGGGAGACCGCCTGGGAATACCAGGTGCTGTAGGCTTTTGTCTTTTGCTCGGCTTCTTTTTCGGCTCAAATGGCCAGCTTGCCAAGCACCAATTGAAGTAGATTGAGGGCTCCAAAGAGAAGCGCGTACGGCCACATCACTCTGAATGCGCCCGATCTCGTCTGATCTCGGAAGCTAAACAGCGTAGGGCCTGGTTAGTACCTGGATGGGAGACCACCTGGGAATACCAGGTGCTGTAGGTTTTTGTCTTTTGCTCGGCTTCTTTTTCGGCTCAAATGGCCAGCTTGCCAAGCACCAATTGAAGTAGATTGAGGGCTCCAAAGAGAAGCGCCTACGGCCACATCACTCTGAATGCGCCCGATCTCGTCTGATCTCGAAAGCTAAGCAGCGTAGGGCCTGGTTAGTACCTGGATGGGAGACCGCCTGGGAATACCAGGTGCTGTAGGCTTTTGTCTTTTGCTCGGCTTCTTTTTCGGCTCAAATGGCCAGCTTGCCAAGCACCAATTGAAGTAGATTGAGGGCTCCAAAGAGAAGCGCCTACGGCCACATCACTCTGAATGCGCCCGATCTCGTCTGATCTCGGAAGCTAAGCAGCGTAGGGCCTGGTTAGTACCTGGATGGGAGACCGCCTGGGAATACCAGGTGCTGTAGGCTTTTGTCTTTTGCTCGGCTTCTTTTTCGGCTCAAATGGCCAGCTTGCCAAGCACCAATTGAAGTAGATTGAGGGCTCCAAAGAGAAGCGCCTACGGCCACATCACTCTGAATGCGCCCGATCTCGTCTGATCTCGGAAGCTAAGCAGCGTAGGGCCTGGTTAGTACCTGGATGGGAGACCGCCTGGGAATACCAGGTGCTGTAGGCTTTTGTCTTTTGCTCGGCTTCTTTTTCGGCTCAAATGGCCAGCTTGCCAAGCACCAATTGAAGTAGATTGAGGGCTCCAAAGAGAAGCGCGTACGGCCACATCACTCTGAATGCGCCCGATCTCGTCTGATCTCGGAAGCTAAACAGCGTAGGGCCTGGTTAGTACCTGGATGGGAGACCACCTGGGAATACCAGGTGCTGTAGGCTTTTGTCTTTTGCTCGGCTTCTTTTTCGGCTCAAATGGCCAGCTTGCCAAGCACCAATTGAAGTAGATTGAGGGCTCCAAAGAGAAGCGCCTACGGCCACATCACTCTGAATGCGCCCGATCTCGTCTGATCTCGAAAGCTAAGCAGCGTAGGGCCTGGTTAGTACCTGGATGGGAGACCGCCTGGGAATACCAGGTGCTGTAGGCTTTTGTCTTTTGCTCGGCTTCTTTTTCGGCTCAAATGGCCAGCTTGCCAAGCACCAATTGAAGTAGATTGAGGGCTCCAAAGAGAAGCGCCTACGGCCACATCACTCTGAATGCGCCCGATCTCGTCTGATCTCGGAAGCTAAGCAGCGTAGGGCCTGGTTAGTACCTGGATGGGAGACCGCCTGGGAATACCAGGTGCTGTAGGCTTTTGTCTTTTGCTCGGCTTCTTTTTCGGCTCAAATGGCCAGCTTGCCAAGCACCAATTGAAGTAGATTGAGGGCTCCAAAGAGAAGCGCCTACGGCCACATCACTCTGAATGCGCCCGATCTCGTCTGATCTCGGAAGCTAAGCAGCGTAGGGCCTGGTTAGTACCTGGATGGGAGACCGCCTGGGAATACCAGGTGCTGTAGGCTTTTGTCTTTTGCTCGGCTTCTTTTTCGGCTCAAATGGCCAGCTTGCCAAGCACCAATTGAAGTAGATTGAGGGCTCCAAAGAGAAGCGCCTACGGCCACATCACTCTGAATGCGCCCGATCTCGTCTGATCTCGGAAGCTAAGCAGCGTAGGGCCTGGTTAGTACCTGGATGGGAGACCGCCTGGGAATACCAGGTGCTGTAGGCTTTTGTCTTTTGCTCGGCTTCTTTTTCGGCTCAAATGGCCAGCTTGCCAAGCACCAATTGAAGTAGATTGAGGGCTCCAAAGAGAAGCGCCTACGGCCACATCACTCTGAATGCGCCCGATCTCGTCTGATCTCGGAAGCTAAGCAGCGTAGGGCCTGGTTAGTACCTGGATGGGAGACCGCCTGGGAATACCAGGTGCTGTAGGCTTTTGTCTTTTGCTCGGCTTCTTTTTCGGCTCAAATGGCCAGCTTGCCAAGCACCAATTGAAGTAGATTGAGGGCTCCAAAGAGAAGCGCCTACGGCCACATCACTCTGAATGCGCCCGATCTCGTCTGATCTCGGAAGCTAAGCAGCGTAGGGCCTGGTTAGTACCTGGATGGGAGACCGCCTGGGAATACCAGGTGCTGTAGGCTTTTGTCTTTTGCTCGGCTTCTTTTTCGGCTCAAATGGCCAGCTTGCCAAGCACCAATTGAAGTAGATTGAGGGCTCCAAAGAGCAGCGCCTACGGCCACATCACTCTGAATGCGCCCGATCTCGTCTGATCTCGGAAGCTAAGCAGCGTAGGGCCTGGTTAGTACCTGGATGGGAGACCGCCTGGGAATACCAGGTGCTGTAGGCTTTTGTCTTTTGCTCGGCTTCTTTTTCGGCTCAAATGGCCAGCTTGCCAAGCACCAATTGAAGTAGATTGAGGGCTCCAAAGAGAAGCGCCTACGGCCACATCACTCTGAATGCGCCCGATATCGTCTGATCTCGGAAGCTAAGCAGCGTAGGGCCTGGTTAGTACCTGGATGGGAGACCGCCTGGGAATACCAGGTGCTGTAGGCTTTTGTCTTTTGCTCGGCTTCTTTTTCGGCTCAAATGGCCAGCTTGCCAAGCACCAATTGAAGTAGATTGAGGGCTCCAAAGAGAAGCGCTTACGGCCACATCACTCTGAATGCGCCCGATCTCGTCTGATCTCGGAAGCTAAGCAGCGTAGGGCCTGGTTAGTACCTGGATGGGAGACCGCCTGGGAATACCAGGTGCTGTAGGCTTTTGTCTTTTGCTCGGCTTCTTTTTCGGCTCAAATGGCCAGCTTGCCAAGCACCAATTGAAGTAGATTGAGGGCTCCAAAGAGAAGCGCCTACGGCCACATCACTCTGAATGCGCCCGATCTCGTCTGATCTCGGAAGCTAAGCAGCGTAGGGCCTGGTTAGTACCTGGATGGGAGACCGCCTGGGAATACCAGGTGCTGTAGGCTTTTGTCTTTTGCTCGGCTTCTTTTTCGGCTCAAATGGCCAGCTTGCCAAGCACCAATTGAAGTAGATTGAGGGCTCCAAAGAGAAGCGCCTACGGCCACATCACTCTGAATGCGCCCGATCTCGTCTGATCTCGGAAGCTAAGCAGCGTAGGGCCTGGTTAGTACCTGGATGGGAGACCGCCTGGGAATACCAGGTGCTGTAGGCTTTTGTCTTTTGCTCGGCTTCTTTTTCGGCTCAAATGGCCAGCTTGCCAAGCACCAATTGAAGTAGATTGAGGGCTCCAAAGAGAAGCGCCTACGGCCACATCACTCTGAATGCGCCCGATCTCGTCTGATCTCGGAAGCTAAGCAGCGTAGGGCCTGGTTAGTACCTGGATGGGAGACCGCCTGGGAATACCAGGTGCTGTAGGCTTTTGTCTTTTGCTCGGCTTCTTTTTCGGCTCAAATGGCCAGCTTGCCAAGCACCAATTGAAGTAGATTGAGGGCTCCAAAGAGAAGCGCCTACGGCCACATCACTCTGAATGCGCCCGATCTCGTCTGATCTCGGAAGCTAAGCAGCATAGGGCCTGGTTAGTACCTGGATGGGAGACCGCCTGGGAATACCAGGTGCTGTAGGCTTTTGTCTTTTGCTCGGCTTCTTTTTCGGCTCAAATGGCCAGCTTGCCAAGCACCAATTGAAGTAGATTGAGGGCTCCAAAGAGAAGCGCCTACGGCCACATCACTCTGAATGCGCCCGATCTCGTCTGATCTCGGAAGCTAAGCAGCGTAGGGCCTGGTTAGTACCTGGATGGGAGACCGCCTGGGAATACCAGGTGCTGTAGGCTTTTGTCTTTTGCTCGGCTTCTTTTTCGGCTCAAATGGCCAGCTTGCCAAGCACCAATTGAAGTAGATTGAGGGCTCCAAAGAGAAGCGCCTACGGCCACATCACTCTGAATGCGCCCGATCTCGTCTGATCTCGGAAGCTAAGCAGCGTAGGGCCTGGTTAGTACCTGGATGGGAGACCGCCTGGGAATACCAGGTGCTGTAGGCTTTTGTCTTTTGCTCGGCTTCTTTTTCGGCTCAAATGGCCAGCTTGCCAAGCACCAATTGAAGTAGATTGAGGGCTCCAAAGAGAAGCGCCTACGGCCACATCACTCTGAATGCGCCCGATCTCGTCTGATCTCGGAAGCTAAGCAGCGTAGGGCCTGGTTAGTACCTGGATGGGAGACCGCCTGGGAATACCAGGTGCTGTAGGCTTTTGTCTTTTGCTCGGCTTCTTTTTCGGCTCAAATGGCCAGCTTGCCAAGCACCAATTGAAGTAGATTGAGGGCTCCAAAGAGAAGCGCCTACGGCCACATCACTCTGAATGCGCCCGATCTCGTCTGATCTCGGAAGCTAAGCAGCGTAGGGCCTGGTTAGTACCTGGATGGGAGACCGCCTGGGAATACCAGGTGCTGTAGGCTTTTGTCTTTTGCTCGGCTTCTTTTTCGGCTCAAATGGCCAGCTTGCCAAGCACCAATTGAAGTAGATTGAGGGCTCCAAAGAGAAGCGCCTACGGCCACATCACTCTGAATGCGCCCGATCTCGTCTGATCTCGGAAGCTAAGCAGCGTAGGGCCTGGTTAGTACCTGGATGGGAGACCGCCTGGGAATACCAGGTGCTGTAGGCTTTTGTCTTTTGCTCGGCTTCTTTTTCGGCTCAAATGGCCAGCTTGCCAAGCACCAATTGAAGTAGATTGAGAGCTCCAAAGAGAAGCGCCTACGGCCACATCACTCTGAATGCGCCCGATCTCGTCTGATCTCGGAAGCTAAGCAGCGTAGGGCCTGGTTAGTACCTGGATGGGAGACCGCCTGGGAAATACCAGGTGCTGTAGGCTTTTGTCTTTTGCTCGGCTTCTTTTTCGGCTCAAATGGCCAGCTTGCCAAGCACCAAGTGAAGTAGATTGAGGGCTCCAAAGAGAAGCGCCTACGGCCACATCACTCTGAATGCGCCCGATCTCGTCTGATCTCGGAAGCTAAGCAGCGTAGGGCCTGGTTAGTACCTGGATGGGAGACCGCCTGGGAATACCAGGTGCTGTAGGCTTTTGTCTTTTGCTCGGCTTCTTTTTCGGCTCAAATGGCCAGCTTGCCAAGCACCAATTGAAGTAGATTGAGGGCTCCAAAGAGAAGCGCCTACGGCCACATCACTCTGAATGCGCCCGATCTCGTCTGATCTCGGAAGCTAAGCAGCGTAGGGCCTGGTTAGTACCTGGATGGGAGACCGCCTGGGAATACCAGGTGCTGTAGGCTTTTGTCTTTTGCTCGGCTTCTTTTTCGGCTCAAATGGCCAGCTTGCCAAGCACCAATTGAAGTAGATTGAGGGCTCCAAAGAGAAGCGCCTACGGCCACATCACTCTGAATGCGCCCGATCTCGTCTGATCTCGGAAGCTAAGCAGCGTAGGGCCTGGTTAGTACCTGGATGGGAGACCGCCTGGGAATACCAGGTGCTGTAGGCTTTTGTCTTTTGCTCGGCTTCTTTTTCGGCTCAAATGGCCAGCTTGCCAAGCACCAAGTGAAGTAGATTGAGGGCTCCAAAGAGAAGCGCCTACGGCCACATCACTCTGAATGCGCCCGATCTCGTCTGATCTCGGAAGCTAAGCAGCGTAGGGCCTGGTTAGTACCTGGATGGGAGACCGCCTGGGAATACCAGGTGCTGTAGGCTTTTGTCTTTTGCTCGGCTTCTTTTTCGGCTCAAATGGCCAGCTTGCCAAGCACCAATTGAAGTAGATTGAGGGCTCCAAAGAGAAGCGCCTACGGCCACATCACTCTGAATGCGCCCGATCTCGTCTGATCTCGGAAGCTAAGCAGCGTAGGGCCTGGTTAGTACCTGGATGGGAGACCGCCTGGGAATACCAGGTGCTGTAGGCTTTTGTCTTTTGCTCGGCTTCTTTTTCGGCTCAAATGGCCAGCTTGCCAAGCACCAATTGAAGTAGATTGAGGGCTCCAAAGAGAAGCGCCTACGGCCACATCACTCTGAATGCGCCCGATCTCATCTGATCACGGAAGCTAAGCAGCGTAGGGCCTGGTTAGTACCTGGATGGGAGACCGCCTGGGAATACCAGGTGCTGTAGGCTTTTGTCTTTTGCTCGGCTTCTTTTTCGGCTCAAATGGCCAGCTTGCCAAGCACCAATTGAAGTAGATTGAGGGCTCCAAAGAGAAGCGCCTACGGCCACATCACTCTGAATGCGCCCGATCTCGTCTGATCTCGGAAGCTAAGCAGCGTAGGGCCTGGTTAGTACCTGGATGGGAGACCGCCTGGGAATACCAGGTGCTGTAGGCTTTTGTCTTTTGCTCGGCTTCTTTTTCGGCTCAAATGGCCAGCTTGCCAAGCACCAATTGAAGTAGATTGAGGGCTCCAAAGAGAAGCGCCTACGGCCACATCACTCTGAATGCGCCCGATCTCGTCTGATCTCGAAAGCTAAGCAGCGTAGGGCCTGGTTAGTACCTGGATGGGAGACCGCCTGGGAATACCAGGTGCTGTAGGCTTTTGTCTTTTGCTCGGCTTCTTTTTCGGCTCAAATGGCCAGCTTGCCAAGCACCAATTGAAGTAGATTGAGGGCTCCAAAGAGAAGCGCCTACGGCCACATCACTCTGAATGCGCCCGATCTCGTCTGATCTCGGAAGCTAAGCAGCGTAGGGCCTGGTTAGTACCTGGATGGGAGACCGCCTGGGAATACCAGGTGCTGTAGGCTTTTGTCTTTTGCTCGGCTTCTTTTTCGGCTCAAATGGCCAGCTTGCCAAGCACCAATTGAAGTAGATTGAGGGCTCCAAAGAGAAGCGCCTACGGCCACATCACTCTGAATGCGCCCGATCTCGTCTGATCTCGGAAGCTAAGCAGCGTAGGGCCTGGTTAGTACCTGGATGGGAGACCGCCTGGGAATACCAGGTGCTGTAGGCTTTTGTCTTTTGCTCGGCTTCTTTTTCGGCTCAAATGGCCAGCTTGCCAAGCACCAATTGAAGTAGATTGAGGGCTCCAAAGAGAAGCGCCTACGGCCACATCACTCTGAATGCGCCCGATCTCGTCTGATCTCGGAAGCTAAGCAGCGTAGGGCCTGGTTAGTACCTGGATGGGAGACCGCCTGGGAATACCAGGTGCTGTAGGCTTTTGTCTTTTGCTCGGCTTCTTTTTCGGCTCAAATGGCCAGCTTGCCAAGCACCAATTGAAGTAGATTGAGGGCTCCAAAGAGAAGCGCCTACGGCCACATCACTCTGAATGCGCCCGATCTCGTCTGATCTCGGAAGCTAAGCAGCGTAGGGCCTGGTTAGTACCTGGATGGGAGACCGCCTGGGAATACCAGGTGCTGTAGGCTTTTGTCTTTTGCTCGGCTTCTTTTTCGGCTCAAATGGCCAGCTTGCCAAGCACCAATTGAAGTAGATTGAGGGCTCCAAAGAGAAGCGCCTACGGCCACATCACTCTGAATGCGCCCGATCTCGTCTGATCTCGGAAGCTAAGCAGCGTAGGGCCTGGTTAGTACCTGGATGGGAGACCGCATGGGAATACCAGGTGCTGTAGGCTTTTGTCTTTTGCTCGGCTTCTTTTTCGGCTCAAATGGCCAGCTTGCCAAGCACCAATTGAAGTAGATTGAGGGCTCCAAAGAGAAGCGCCTACGGCCACATCACTCTGAATGCGCCCGATCTCGTCTGATCTCGGAAGCTAAGCAGCGTAGGGCCTGGTTAGTACCTGGATGGGAGACCGCCTGGGAATACCAGGTGCTGTAGGCTTTTGCTCGGCTTCTTTTTCGGCTCAAATGGCCAGCTTGCCAAGCACCAATTGAAGTAGATTGAGGGCTCCAAAGAGAAGCGCCTACGGCCACATCACTCTGAATGCGCCCGATCTCGTCTGATCTCGGAAGCTAAGCAGCGTAGGGCCTGGTTAGTACCTGGATGGGAGACCGCCTGGGAATACCAGGTGCTGTAGGCTTTTGTCTTTTGCTCGGCTTCTTTTTCGGCTCAAATGGCCAGCTTGCCAAGCACCAATTGAAGTAGATTGAGGGCTCCAAAGAGAAGCGCCTACGGCCACATCACTCTGAATGCGCCCGATCTCGTCTGATCTCGGAAGCTAAGCAGCGTAGGGCCTGGTTAGTACCTGGATGGGAGACCGCCTGGGAATACCAGGTGCTGTAGGCTTTTGTCTTTTGCTCGGCTTCTTTTTCGGCTCAAATGGCCAGCTTGCCAAGCACCAATTGAAGTAGATTGAGGGCTCCAAAGAGAAGCGCCTACGGCCACATCACTCTGAATGCGCCCGATCTCGTCTGATCTCGGAAGCTAAGCAGCGTAGGGCCTGATTAGTACCTGGATGGGAGACCGCCTGGGAATACCAGGTGCTGTAGGCTTTTGTCTTTTGCTCGGCTTCTTTTTCGGCTCAAATGGCCAGCTTGCCAAGCACCAATTGAAGTAGATTGAGGGCTCCAAAGAGAAGCGCCTACGGCCACATCACTCTGAATGCGCCCGATCTCGTCTGATCTCGGAAGCTAAGCAGCGTAGGGCCTGGTTAGTACCTGGATGGGAGACCGCCTGGGAATACCAGGTGCTGTAGGCTTTTGTCTTTTGCTCGGCTTCTTTTTCGGCTCAAATGGCCAGCTTGCCAAGCACCAATTGAAGTAGATTGAGAGCTCCAAAGAGAAGCGCCTACGGCCACATCACTCTGAATGCGCCCGATCTCGTCTGATCTCGGAAGCTAAGCAGCGTAGGGCCTGGTTAGTACCTGGATGGGAGACCGCCTGGGAATACCAGGTGCTGTAGGCTTTTGTCTTTTGCTCGGCTTCTTTTTCGGCTCAAATGGCCAGCTTGCCAAGCACCAAGTGAAGTAGATTGAGGGCTCCAAAGAGAAGCGCCTATGGCCACATCACTCTGAATGCGCCCGATCTCGTCTGATCTCGGAAGCTAAGCAGCGTAGGGCCTGGTTAGTACCTGGATGGGAGACCGCCTGGGAATACCAGGTGCTGTAGGCTTTTGTCTTTTGCTCGGCTTCTTTTTCGGCTCAAATGGCCAGCTTGCCAAGCACCAATTGAAGTAGATTGAGGGCTCCAAAGAGAAGCGCCTACGGCCACATCACTCTGAATGCGCCCGATCTCGTCTGATCTCGGAAGCTAAGCAGCGTAGGGCCTGGTTAGTACCTGGATGGGAGACCGCCTGGGAATACCAGGTGCTGTAGGCTTTTGTCTTTTGCTCGGCTTCTTTTTCGGCTCAAATGGCCAGCTTGCCAAGCACCAATTGAAGTAGATTGAGGGCTCCAAAGAGAAGCGCCTACGGCCACATCACTCTGAATGCGCCCGATCTCGTCTGATCTCGGAAGCTAAGCAGCGTAGGGCCTGGTTAGTACCTGGATGGGAGACCGCCTGGGAATACCAGGTGCTGTAGGCTTTTGTCTTTTGCTCGGCTTCTTTTTCGGCTCAAATGGCCAGCTTGCCAAGCACCAAGTGAAGTAGATTGAGGGCTCCAAAGAGAAGCGCCTACGGCCACATCACTCTGAATGCGCCCGATCTCGTCTGATCTCGGAAGCTAAGCAGCGTAGGGCCTGGTTAGTACCTGGATGGGAGACCGCCTGGGAATACCAGGTGCTGTAGGCTTTTGTCTTTTGCTCGGCTTCTTTTTCGGCTCAAATGGCCAGCTTGCCAAGCACCAATTGAAGTAGATTGAGGGCTCCAAAGAGAAGCGCCTACGGCCACATCACTCTGAATGCGCCCGATCTCGTCTGATCTCGGAAGCTAAGCAGCGTAGGGCCTGGTTAGTACCTGGATGGGAGACCGCCTGGGAATACCAGGTGCTGTAGGCTTTTGTCTTTTGCTCGGCTTCTTTTTCGGCTCAAATGGCCAGCTTGCCAAGCACCAATTGAAGTAGATTGAGGGCTCCAAAGAGAAGCGCCTACGGCCACATCACTCTGAATGCGCCCGATCTCATCTGATCTCGGAAGCTAAGCAGCGTAGGGCCTGGTTAGTACCTGGATGGGAGACCGCCTGGGAATACCAGGTGCTGTAGGCTTTTGTCTTTTGCTCGGCTTCTTTTTCGGCTCAAATGGCCAGCTTGCCAAGCACCAATTGAAGTAGATTGAGGGCTCCAAAGAGAAGCGCCTACGGCCACATCACTCTGAATGCGCCCGATCTCGTCTGATCTCGGAAGCTAAGCAGCGTAGGGCCTGGTTAGTACCTGGATGGGAGACCGCCTGGGAATACCAGGTGCTGTAGGCTTTTGTCTTTTGCTCGGCTTCTTTTTCGGCTCAAATGGCCAGCTTGCCAAGCACCAATTGAAGTAGATTGAGGGCTCCAAAGAGAAGCGCCTACGGCCACATCACTCTGAATGCGCCCGATCTCGTCTGATCTCGAAAGCTAAGCAGCGTAGGGCCTGGTTAGTACCTGGATGGGAGACCGCCTGGGAATACCAGGTGCTGTAGGCTTTTGTCTTTTGCTCGGCTTCTTTTTCGGCTCAAATGGCCAGCTTGCCAAGCACCAATTGAAGTAGATTGAGGGCTCCAAAGAGAAGCGCCTACGGCCACATCACTCTGAATGCGCCCGATCTCGTCTGATCTCGGAAGCTAAGCAGCGTAGGGCCTGGTTAGTACCTGGATGGGAGACCGCCTGGGAATACCAGGTGCTGTAGGCTTTTGTCTTTTGCTCGGCTTCTTTTTCGGCTCAAATGGCCAGCTTGCCAAGCACCAATTGAAGTAGATTGAGGGCTCCAAAGAGAAGCGCCTACGGCCACATCACTCTGAATGCGCCCGATCTCGTCTGATCTCGGAAGCTAAGCAGCGTAGGGCCTGGTTAGTACCTGGATGGGAGACCGCCTGGGAATACCAGGTGCTGTAGGCTTTTGTCTTTTGCTCGGCTTCTTTTTCGGCTCAAATGGCCAGCTTGCCAAGCACCAATTGAAGTAGATTGAGGGCTCCAAAGAGAAGCGCCTACGGCCACATCACTCTGAATGCGCCCGATCTCGTCTGATCTCGGAAGCTAAGCAGCGTAGGGCCTGGTTAGTACCTGGATGGGAGACCGCCTGGGAATACCAGGTGCTGTAGGCTTTTGTCTTTTGCTCGGCTTCTTTTTCGGCTCAAATGGCCAGCTTGCCAAGCACCAATTGAAGTAGATTGAGGGCTCCAAAGAGAAGCGCCTACGGCCACATCACTCTGAATGCGCCCGATCTCGTCTGATCTCGGAAACTAAGCAGCGTAGGGCCTGGTTAGTACCTGGATGGGAGACCGCCTGGGAATACCAGGTGCTGTAGGCTTTTGTCTTTTGCTCGGCTTCTTTTTCGGCTCAAATGGCCAGCTTGCCAAGCACCAATTGAAGTAGATTGAGGGCTCCAAAGAGAAGCGCCTACGGCCACATCACTCTGAATGCGCCCGATCTCGTCTGATCTCGGAAGCTAAGCAGCGTAGGGCCTGGTTAGTACCTGGATGGGAGACCGCCTGGGAATACCAGGTGCTGTAGGCTTTTGTCTTTTGCTCGGCTTCTTTTTCGGCTCAAATGGCCAGCTTGCCAAGCACCAATTGAAGTAGATTGAGGGCTCCAAAGAGAAGCGCCTACGGCCACATCACTCTGAATGCGCCCGATCTCGTCTGATCTCGGAAGCTAAGCAGCGTAGGGCCTGGTTAGTACCTGGATGGGAGACCGCCTGGGAATACCAGGTGCTGTAGGCTTTTGTCTTTTGCTCGGCTTCTTTTTCGGCTCAAATGGCCAGCTTGCCAAGCACCAATTGAAGTAGATTGAGGGCTCCAAAGAGAAGCGCCTACGGCCACATCACTCTGAATGCGCCCGATCTCGTCTGATCTCGGAAGCTAAGCAGCGTAGGGCCTGGTTAGTACCTGGATGGGAGACCGCCTGGGAATACCAGGTGCTGTAGGCTTTTGTCTTTTGCTCGGCTTCTTTTTCGGCTCAAATGGCCAGCTTGCCAAGCACCAATTGAAGTAGATTGAGGGCTCCAAAGAGAAGCGCCTACGGCCACATCACTCTGAATGCGCCCGATCTCGTCTGATCTCGGAAGCTAAGCAGCGTAGGGCCTGGTTAGTACCTGGATGGGAGACCGCCTGGGAATACCAGGTGCTGTAGGCTTTTGTCTTTTGCTCGGCTTCTTTTTCGGCTCAAATGGCCAGCTTGCCAAGCACCAATTGAAGTAGATTGAGGGCTCCAAAGAGAAGCGCCTACGGCCACATCACTCTGAATGCGCCCGATCTCGTCTGATCTCGGAAGCTAAGCAGCGTAGGGCCTGGTTAGTACCTGGATGGGAGACCGCCTGGGAATACCAGGTGCTGTAGGCTTTTGTCTTTTGCTCGGCTTCTTTTTCGGCTCAAATGGCCAGCTTGCCAAGCACCAATTGAAGTAGATTGAGGGCTCCAAAGAGAAGCGCCTACGGCCACATCACTCTGAATGCGCCCGATCTCGTCTGATCTCGGAAGCTAAGCAGCGTAGGGCCTGGTTAGTACCTGGATGGGAGACCGCCTGGGAATACCAGGTGCTGTAGGTTTTTGTCTTTTGCTCGGCTTCTTTTTCGGCTCAAATGGCCAGCTTGCCAAGCACCAATTGAAGTAGATTGAGGGCTCCAAAGAGAAGCGCCTACGGCCACATCACTCTGAATGCGCCCGATCTCGTCTGATCTCGGAAGCTAAGCAGCGTAGGGCCTGGTTAGTACCTGGATGGGAGACCGCCTGGGAATACCAGGTGCTGTAGGCTTTTGTCTTTTGCTCGGCTTCTTTTTCGGCTCAAATGGCCAGCTTGCCAAGCACCAATTGAAGTAGATTGAGGGCTCCAAAGAGAAGCGCCTACGGCCACATCACTCTGAATGCGCCCGATCTCGTCTGATCTCGGAAGCTAAGCAGCGTAGGGCCTGGTTAGTACCTGGATGGGAGACCGCCTGGGAATACCAGGTGCTGTAGGCTTTTGTCTTTTGCTCGGCTTCTTTTTCGGCTCAAATGGCCAGCTTGCCAAGCACCAATTGAAGTAGATTGAGGGCTCCAAAGAGAAGCGCCTACGGCCACATCACTCTGAATGCGCCCGATCTCGTCTGATCTCGGAAGCTAAGCAGCGTAGGGCCTGGTTAGTACCTGGATGGGAGACCGCCTGGGAATACCAGGTGCTGTAGGCTTTTGTCTTTTGCTCGGCTTCTTTTTCGGCTCAAATGGCCAGCTTGCCAAGCACCAATTGAAGTAGATTGAGGGCTCCAAAGAGAAGCGCCTACGGCCACATCACTCTGAATGCGCCCGATCTCGTCTGATCTCGGAAGCTAAGCAGCGTAGGGCCTGGTTAGTACCTGGATGGGAGACCGCCTGGGAATACCAGGTGCTGTAGGCTTTTGTCTTTTGCTCGGCTTCTTTTTCGGCTCAAATGGCCAGCTTGCCAAGCACCAATTGAAGTAGATTGAGGGCTCCAAAGAGAAGCGCCTACGGCCACATCACTCTGAATGCGCCCGATCTCGTCTGATCTCGGAAGCTAAGCAGCGTAGGGCCTGGTTAGTACCTGGATGGGAGACCGCCTGGGAATACCAGGTGCTGTAGGCTTTTGTCTTTTGCTCGGCTTCTTTTTCGGCTCAAATGGCCAGCTTGCCAAGCACCAATTGAAGTAGATTGAGGGCTCCAAAGAGAAGCGCCTACGGCCACATCACTCTGAATGCGCCCGATCTCGTCTGATCTCGGAAGCTAAGCAGCGTAGGGCCTGGTTAGTACCTGGATGGGAGACCGCCTGGGAATACCAGGTGCTGTAGGCTTTTGTCTTTTGCTCGGCTTCTTTTTCGGCTCAAATGGCCAGCTTGCCAAGCACCAATTGAAGTAGATTGAGGGCTCCAAAGAGAAGCGCCTACGGCCACATCACTCTGAATGCGCCCGATCTCGTCTGATCTCGGAAGCTAAGCAGCGTAGGGCCTGGTTAGTACCTGGATGGGAGACCGCCTGGGAATACCAGGTGCTGTAGGCTTTTGTCTTTTGCTCGGCTTCTTTTTCGGCTCAAATGGCCAGCTTGCCAAGCACCAATTGAAGTAGATTGAGGGCTCCAAAGAGAAGCACCTACGGCCACATCACTCTGAATGCGCCCGATCTCGTCTGATCTCGGAAGCTAAGCAGCGTAGGGCCTGGTTAGTACCTGGATGGGAGACCGCCTGGGAATACCAGGTGCTGTAGGCTTTTGTCTTTTGCTCGGCTTCTTTTTCGGCTCAAATGGCCAGCTTGCCAAGCACCAATTGAAGTAGATTGAGGGCTCCAAAGAGAAGCGCCTACGGCCACATCACTCTGAATGCGCCCGATCTCGTCTGATCTCGGAAGCTAAGCAGCGTAGGGCCTGGTTAGTACCTGGATGGGAGACCGCCTGGGAATACCAGGTGCTGTAGGCTTTTGTCTTTTGCTCGGCTTCTTTTTCGGCTCAAATGGCCAGCTTGCCAAGCACCAATTGAAGTAGATTGAGGGCTCCAAAGAGAAGCGCCTACGGCCACATCACTCTGAATGCGCCCGATCTCGTCTGATCTCGGAAGCTAAGCAGCGTAGGGCCTGGTTAGTACCTGGATGGGAGACCGCCTGGGAATACCAGGTGCTGTAGGCTTTTGTCTTTTGCTCGGCTTCTTTTTCGGCTCAAATGGCCAGCTTGCCAAGCACCAATTGAAGTAGATTGAGGGCTCCAAAGAGAAGCGCCTACGGCCACATCACTCTGAATGCGCCCGATCTCGTCTGATCTCGGAAGCTAAGCAGCGTAGGGCCTGGTTAGTACCTGGATGGGAGACCGCCTGGGAATACCAGGTGCTGTAGGCTTTTGTCTTTTGCTCGGCTTCTTTTTCGGCTCAAATGGCCAGCTTGCCAAGCACCAATTGAAGTAGATTGAGGGCTCCAAAGAGAAGCGCCTACGGCCACATCACTCTGAATGCGCCCGATCTCGTCTGATCTCGGAAGCTAAGCAGCGTAGGGCCTGGTTAGTACCTGGATGGGAGACCGCCTGGGAATACCAGGTGCTGTAGGCTTTTGTCTTTTGCTCGGCTTCTTTTTCGGCTCAAATGGCCAGCTTGCCAAGCACCAATTGAAGTAGATTGAGGGCTCCAAAGAGAAGCGCCTACGGCCACATCACTCTGAATGCGCCCGATCTCGTCTGATCTCGGAAGCTAAGCAGCGTAGGGCCTGGTTAGTACCTGGATGGGAGACCGCCTGGGAATACCAGGTGCTGTAGGCTTTTGTCTTTTGCTCGGCTTCTTTTTCGGCTCAAATGGCCAGCTTGCCAAGCACCAATTGAAGTAGATTGAGGGCTCCAAAGAGAAGCGCCTATGGCCACATCACTCTGAATGCGCCCGATCTCGTCTGATCTCGGAAGCTAAGCAGCGTAGGGCCTGGTTAGTACCTGGATGGGAGACCGCCTGGGAATACCAGGTGCTGTAGGCTTTTGTCTTTTGCTCGGCTTCTTTTTCGGCTCAAATGGCCAGCTTGCCAAGCACCAATTGAAGTAGATTGAGGGCTCCAAAGAGAAGCGCCTACGGCCACATCACTCTGAATGCGCCCGATCTCGTCTGATCTCGGAAGCTAAGCAGCGTAGGGCCTGGTTAGTACCTGGATGGGAGACCGCCTGGGAATACCAGGTGCTGTAGGCTTTTGTCTTTTGCTCGGCTTCTTTTTCGGCTCAAATGGCCAGCTTGCCAAGCACCAATTGAAGTAGATTGAGGGCTCCAAAGAGAAGCGCCTACGGCCACATCACTCTGAATGCGCCCGATCTCGTCTGATCTCGGAAGCTAAGCAGCGTAGGGCCTGGTTAGTACCTGGATGGGAGACCGCCTGGGAATACCAGGTGCTGTAGGCTTTTGTCTTTTGCTCGGCTTCTTTTTCGGCTCAAATGGCCAGCTTGCCAAGCACCAATTGAAGTAGATTGAGGGCTCCAAAGAGAAGCGCCTACGGCCACATCACTCTGAATGCGCCCGATCTCGTCTGATCTCGGAAGCTAAGCAGCGTAGGGCCTGGTTAGTACCTGGATGGGAGACCGCCTGGGAAATACCAGGTGCTGTAGGCTTTTGTCTTTTGCTCGGCTTCTTTTTCGGCTCAAATGGCCAGCTTGCCAAGCACCAAGTGAAGTAGATTGAGGGCTCCAAAGAGAAGCGCCTACGGCCACATCACTCTGAATGCGCCCGATCTCGTCTGATCTCGGAAGCTAAGCAGCGTAGGGCCTGGTTAGTACCTGGATGGGAGACCGCCTGGGAATACCAGGTGCTGTAGGCTTTTGTCTTTTGCTCGGCTTCTTTTTCGGCTCAAATGGCCAGCTTGCCAAGCACCAATTGAAGTAGATTGAGGGCTCCAAAGAGAAGCGCCTACGGCCACATCACTCTGAATGCGCCCGATCTCGTCTGATCTCGGAAGCTAAGCAGCGTAGGGCCTGGTTAGTACCTGGATGGGAGACCGCCTGGGAATACCAGGTGCTGTAGGCTTTTGTCTTTTGCTCGGCTTCTTTTTCGGCTCAAATGGCCAGCTTGCCAAGCACCAATTGAAGTAGATTGAGGGCTCCAAAGAGAAGCGCCTACGGCCACATCACTCTGAATGCGCCCGATCTCGTCTGATCTCGGAAGCTAAGCAGCGTAGGGCCTGGTTAGTACCTGGATGGGAGACCGCCTGGGAATACCAGGTGCTGTAGGCTTTTGTCTTTTGCTCGGCTTCTTTTTCGGCTCAAATGGCCAGCTTGCCAAGCACCAAGTGAAGTAGATTGAGGGCTCCAAAGAGAAGCGCCTACGGCCACATCACTCTGAATGCGCCCGATCTCGTCTGATCTCGGAAGCTAAGCAGCGTAGGGCCTGGTTAGTACCTGGATGGGAGACCGCCTGGGAATACCAGGTGCTGTAGGCTTTTGTCTTTTGCTCGGCTTCTTTTTCGGCTCAAATGGCCAGCTTGCCAAGCACCAATTGAAGTAGATTGAGGGCTCCAAAGAGAAGCGCCTACGGCCACATCACTCTGAATGCGCCCGATCTCGTCTGATCTCGGAAGCTAAGCAGCGTAGGGCCTGGTTAGTACCTGGATGGGAGACCGCCTGGGAATACCAGGTGCTGTAGGCTTTTGTCTTTTGCTCGGCTTCTTTTTCGGCTCAAATGGCCAGCTTGCCAAGCAACCAATTGAAGTAGATTGAGGGCTCCAAAGAGAAGCGCCTACGGCCACATCACTCTGAATGCGCCCGATCTCATCTGATCACGGAAGCTAAGCAGCGTAGGGCCTGGTTAGTACCTGGATGGGAGACCGCCTGGGAATACCAGGTGCTGTAGGCTTTTGTCTTTTGCTCGGCTTCTTTTTCGGCTCAAATGGCCAGCTTGCCAAGCACCAATTGAAGTAGATTGAGGGCTCCAAAGAGAAGCGCCTACGGCCACATCACTCTGAATGCGCCCGATCTCGTCTGATCTCGGAAGCTAAGCAGCGTAGGGCCTGGTTAGTACCTGGATGGGAGACCGCCTGGGAATACCAGGTGCTGTAGGCTTTTGTCTTTTGCTCGGCTTCTTTTTCGGCTCAAATGGCCAGCTTGCCAAGCACCAATTGAAGTAGATTGAGGGCTCCAAAGAGAAGCGCCTACGGCCACATCACTCTGAATGCGCCCGATCTCGTCTGATCTCGAAAGCTAAGCAGCGTAGGGCCTGGTTAGTACCTGGATGGGAGACCGCCTGGGAATACCAGGTGCTGTAGGCTTTTGTCTTTTGCTCGGCTTCTTTTTCGGCTCAAATGGCCAGCTTGCCAAGCACCAATTGAAGTAGATTGAGGGCTCCAAAGAGAAGCGCCTACGGCCACATCACTCTGAATGCGCCCGATCTCGTCTGATCTCGGAAGCTAAGCAGCGTAGGGCCTGGTTAGTACCTGGATGGGAGACCGCCTGGGAATACCAGGTGCTGTAGGCTTTTGTCTTTTGCTCGGCTTCTTTTTCGGCTCAAATGGCCAGCTTGCCAAGCACCAATTGAAGTAGATTGAGGGCTCCAAAGAGAAGCGCCTACGGCCACATCACTCTGAATGCGCCCGATCTCGTCTGATCTCGGAAGCTAAGCAGCGTAGGGCCTGGTTAGTACCTGGATGGGAGACCGCCTGGGAATACCAGGTGCTGTAGGCTTTTGTCTTTTGCTCGGCTTCTTTTTCGGCTCAAATGGCCAGCTTGCCAAGCACCAATTGAAGTAGATTGAGGGCTCCAAAGAGAAGCGCCTACGGCCACATCACTCTGAATGCGCCCGATCTCGTCTGATCTCGGAAGCTAAGCAGCGTAGGGCCTGGTTAGTACCTGGATGGGAGACCGCCTGGGAATACCAGGTGCTGTAGGCTTTTGCTCGGCTTCTTTTTCGGCTCAAATGGCCAGCTTGCCAAGCACCAATTGAAGTAGATTGAGGGCTCCAAAGAGAAGCGCCTACGGCCACATCACTCTGAATGCGCCCGATCTCGTCTGATCTCGGAAGCTAAGCAGCGTAGGGCCTGGTTAGTACCTGGATGGGAGACCGCCTGGGAATACCAGGTGCTGTAGGCTTTTGTCTTTTGCTCGGCTTCTTTTTCGGCTCAAATGGCCAGCTTGCCAAGCACCAATTGAAGTAGATTGAGGGCTCCAAAGAGAAGCGCCTACGGCCACATCACTCTGAATGCGCCCGATCTCGTCTGATCTCGGAAGCTAAGCAGCGTAGGGCCTGGTTAGTACCTGGATGGGAGACCGCCTGGGAATACCAGGTGCTGTAGGCTTTTGTCTTTTGCTCGGCTTCTTTTTCGGCTCAAATGGCCAGCTTGCCAAGCACCAATTGAAGTAGATTGAGGGCTCCAAAGAGAAGCGCCTACGGCCACATCACTCTGAATGCGCCCGATCTCGTCTGATCTCGGAAGCTAAGCAGCGTAGGGCCTGATTAGTACCTGGATGGGAGACCGCCTGGGAATACCAGGTGCTGTAGGCTTTTGTCTTTTGCTCGGCTTCTTTTTCGGCTCAAATGGCCAGCTTGCCAAGCACCAATTGAAGTAGATTGAGGGCTCCAAAGAGAAGCGCCTACGGCCACATCACTCTGAATGCGCCCGATCTCGTCTGATCTCGGAAGCTAAGCAGCGTAGGGCCTGGTTAGTACCTGGATGGGAGACCGCCTGGGAATACCAGGTGCTGTAGGCTTTTGTCTTTTGCTCGGCTTCTTTTTCGGCTCAAATGGCCAGCTTGCCAAGCACCAATTGAAGTAGATTGAGAGCTCCAAAGAGAAGCGCCTACGGCCACATCACTCTGAATGCGCCCGATCTCGTCTGATCTCGGAAGCTAAGCAGCGTAGGGCCTGGTTAGTACCTGGATGGGAGACCGCCTGGGAATACCAGGTGCTGTAGGCTTTTGTCTTTTGCTCGGCTTCTTTTTCGGCTCAAATGGCCAGCTTGCCAAGCACCAAGTGAAGTAGATTGAGGGCTCCAAAGAGAAGCGCCTATGGCCACATCACTCTGAATGCGCCCGATCTCGTCTGATCTCGGAAGCTAAGCAGCGTAGGGCCTGGTTAGTACCTGGATGGGAGACCGCCTGGGAATACCAGGTGCTGTAGGCTTTTGTCTTTTGCTCGGCTTCTTTTTCGGCTCAAATGGCCAGCTTGCCAAGCACCAATTGAAGTAGATTGAGGGCTCCAAAGAGAAGCGCCTACGGCCACATCACTCTGAATGCGCCCGATCTCGTCTGATCTCGGAAGCTAAGCAGCGTAGGGCCTGGTTAGTACCTGGATGGGAGACCGCCTGGGAATACCAGGTGCTGTAGGCTTTTGTCTTTTGCTCGGCTTCTTTTTCGGCTCAAATGGCCAGCTTGCCAAGCACCAATTGAAGTAGATTGAGGGCTCCAAAGAGAAGCGCCTACGGCCACATCACTCTGAATGCGCCCGATCTCGTCTGATCTCGGAAGCTAAGCAGCGTAGGGCCTGGTTAGTACCTGGATGGGAGACCGCCTGGGAATACCAGGTTGCTGTAGGCTTTTGTCTTTTGCTCGGCTTCTTTTTCGGCTCAAATGGCCAGCTTGCCAAGCACCAAGTGAAGTAGATTGAGGGCTCCAAAGAGAAGCGCCTACGGCCACATCACTCTGAATGCGCCCGATCTCGTCTGATCTCGGAAGCTAAGCAGCGTAGGGCCTGGTTAGTACCTGGATGGGAGACCGCCTGGGAATACCAGGTGCTGTAGGCTTTTGTCTTTTGCTCGGCTTCTTTTTCGGCTCAAATGGCCAGCTTGCCAAGCACCAATTGAAGTAGATTGAGGGCTCCAAAGAGAAGCGCCTACGGCCACATCACTCTGAATGCGCCCGATCTCGTCTGATCTCGGAAGCTAAGCAGCGTAGGGCCTGGTTAGTACCTGGATGGGAGACCGCCTGGGAATACCAGGTGCTGTAGGCTTTTGTCTTTTGCTCGGCTTCTTTTTCGGCTCAAATGGCCAGCTTGCCAAGCACCAATTGAAGTAGATTGAGGGCTCCAAAGAGAAGCGCCTACGGCCACATCACTCTGAATGCGCCCGATCTCATCTGATCTCGGAAGCTAAGCAGCGTAGGGCCTGGTTAGTACCTGGATGGGGAGACCGCCTGGGAATACCAGGTGCTGTAGGCTTTTGTCTTTTGCTCGGCTTCTTTTTCGGCTCAAATGGCCAGCTTGCCAAGCACCAATTGAAGTAGATTGAGGGCTCCAAAGAGAAGCGCCTACGGCCACATCACTCTGAATGCGCCCGATCTCGTCTGATCTCGGAAGCTAAGCAGCGTAGGGCCTGGTTAGTACCTGGATGGGAGACCGCCTGGGAATACCAGGTGCTGTAGGCTTTTGTCTTTTGCTCGGCTTCTTTTTCGGCTCAAATGGCCAGCTTGCCAAGCACCAATTGAAGTAGATTGAGGGCTCCAAAGAGAAGCGCCTACGGCCACATCACTCTGAATGCGCCCGATCTCGTCTGATCTCGAAAGCTAAGCAGCGTAGGGCCTGGTTAGTACCTGGATGGGAGACCGCCTGGGAATACCAGGTGCTGTAGGCTTTTGTCTTTTGCTCGGCTTCTTTTTCGGCTCAAATGGCCAGCTTGCCAAGCACCAATTGAAGTAGATTGAGGGCTCCAAAGAGAAGCGCCTACGGCCACATCACTCTGAATGCGCCCGATCTCGTCTGATCTCGGAAGCTAAGCAGCGTAGGGCCTGGTTAGTACCTGGATGGGAGACCGCCTGGGAATACCAGGTGCTGTAGGCTTTTGTCTTTTGCTCGGCTTCTTTTTCGGCTCAAATGGCCAGCTTGCCAAGCACCAATTGAAGTAGATTGAGGGCTCCAAAGAGAAGCGCCTACGGCCACATCACTCTGAATGCGCCCGATCTCGTCTGATCTCGGAAGCTAAGCAGCGTAGGGCCTGGTTAGTACCTGGATGGGAGACCGCCTGGGAATACCAGGTGCTGTAGGCTTTTGTCTTTTGCTCGGCTTCTTTTTCGGCTCAAATGGCCAGCTTGCCAAGCACCAATTGAAGTAGATTGAGGGCTCCAAAGAGAAGCGCCTACGGCCACATCACTCTGAATGCGCCCGATCTCGTCTGATCTCGGAAGCTAAGCAGCGTAGGGCCTGGTTAGTACCTGGATGGGAGACCGCCTGGGAATACCAGGTGCTGTAGGCTTTTGTCTTTTGCTCGGCTTCTTTTTCGGCTCAAATGGCCAGCTTGCCAAGCACCAATTGAAGTAGATTGAGGGCTCCAAAGAGAAGCGCCTACGGCCACATCACTCTGAATGCGCCCGATCTCGTCTGATCTCGGAAACTAAGCAGCGTAGGGCCTGGTTAGTACCTGGATGGGAGACCGCCTGGGAATACCAGGTGCTGTAGGCTTTTGTCTTTTGCTCGGCTTCTTTTTCGGCTCAAATGGCCAGCTTGCCAAGCACCAATTGAAGTAGATTGAGGGCTCCAAAGAGAAGCGCCTACGGCCACATCACTCTGAATGCGCCCGATCTCGTCTGATCTCGGAAGCTAAGCAGCGTAGGGCCTGGTTAGTACCTGGATGGGAGACCGCCTGGGAATACCAGGTGCTGTAGGCTTTTGTCTTTTGCTCGGCTTCTTTTTCGGCTCAAATGGCCAGCTTGCCAAGCACCAATTGAAGTAGATTGAGGGCTCCAAAGAGAAGCGCCTACGGCCACATCACTCTGAATGCGCCCGATCTCGTCTGATCTCGGAAGCTAAGCAGCGTAGGGCCTGGTTAGTACCTGGATGGGAGACCGCCTGGGAATACCAGGTGCTGTAGGCTTTTGTCTTTTGCTCGGCTTCTTTTTCGGCTCAAATGGCCAGCTTGCCAAGCACCAATTGAAGTAGATTGAGGGCTCCAAAGAGAAGCGCCTACGGCCACATCACTCTGAATGCGCCCGATCTCGTCTGATCTCGGAAGCTAAGCAGCGTAGGGCCTGGTTAGTACCTGGATGGGAGACCGCCTGGGAATACCAGGTGCTGTAGGCTTTTGTCTTTTGCTCGGCTTCTTTTTCGGCTCAAATGGCCAGCTTGCCAAGCACCAATTGAAGTAGATTGAGGGCTCCAAAGAGAAGCGCCTACGGCCACATCACTCTGAATGCGCCCGATCTCGTCTGATCTCGGAAGCTAAGCAGCGTAGGGCCTGGTTAGTACCTGGATGGGAGACCGCCTGGGAATACCAGGTGCTGTAGGCTTTTGTCTTTTGCTCGGCTTCTTTTTCGGCTCAAATGGCCAGCTTGCCAAGCACCAATTGAAGTAGATTGAGGGCTCCAAAGAGAAGCGCCTACGGCCACATCACTCTGAATGCGCCCGATCTCGTCTGATCTCGGAAGCTAAGCAGCGTAGGGCCTGGTTAGTACCTGGATGGGAGACCGCCTGGGAATACCAGGTGCTGTAGGCTTTTGTCTTTTGCTCGGCTTCTTTTTCGGCTCAAATGGCCAGCTTGCCAAGCACCAATTGAAGTAGATTGAGGGCTCCAAAGAGAAGCGCCTACGGCCACATCACTCTGAATGCGCCCGATCTCGTCTGATCTCGGAAGCTAAGCAGCGTAGGGCCTGGTTAGTACCTGGATGGGAGACCGCCTGGGAATACCAGGTGCTGTAGGTTTTTGTCTTTTGCTCGGCTTCTTTTTCGGCTCAAATGGCCAGCTTGCCAAGCACCAATTGAAGTAGATTGAGGGCTCCAAAGAGAAGCGCCTACGGCCACATCACTCTGAATGCGCCCGATCTCGTCTGATCTCGGAAGCTAAGCAGCGTAGGGCCTGGTTAGTACCTGGATGGGAGACCGCCTGGGAATACCAGGTGCTGTAGGCTTTTGTCTTTTGCTCGGCTTCTTTTTCGGCTCAAATGGCCAGCTTGCCAAGCACCAATTGAAGTAGATTGAGGGCTCCAAAGAGAAGCGCCTACGGCCACATCACTCCTGAATGCGCCCGATCTCGTCTGATCTCGGAAGCTAAGCAGCGTAGGGCCTGGTTAGTACCTGGATGGGAGACCGCCTGGGAATACCAGGTGCTGTAGGCTTTTGTCTTTTGCTCGGCTTCTTTTTCGGCTCAAATGGCCAGCTTGCCAAGCACCAATTGAAGTAGATTGAGGGCTCCAAAGAGAAGCGCCTACGGCCACATCACTCTGAATGCGCCCGATCTCGTCTGATCTCGGAAGCTAAGCAGCGTAGGGCCTGGTTAGTACCTGGATGGGAGACCGCCTGGAATACCAGGTGCTGTAGGCTTTTGTCTTTTGCTCGGCTTCTTTTTCGGCTCAAATGGCCAGCTTGCCAAGCACCAATTGAAGTAGATTGAGGGCTCCAAAGAGAAGCGCCTACGGCCACATCACTCTGAATGCGCCCGATCTCGTCTGATCTCGGAAGCTAAGCAGCGTAGGGCCTGGTTAGTACCTGGATGGGAGACCGCCTGGGAATACCAGGTGCTGTAGGCTTTTGTCTTTTGCTCGGCTTCTTTTTCGGCTCAAATGGCCAGCTTGCCAAGCACCAATTGAAGTAGATTGAGGGCTCCAAAGAGAAGCGCCTACGGCCACATCACTCTGAATGCGCCCGATCTCGTCTGATCTCGGAAGCTAAGCAGCGTAGGGCCTGGTTAGTACCTGGATGGGAGACCGCCTGGGAATACCAGGTGCTGTAGGCTTTTGTCTTTTGCTCGGCTTCTTTTTCGGCTCAAATGGCCAGCTTGCCAAGCACCAATTGAAGTAGATTGAGGGCTCCAAAGAGAAGCGCCTACGGCCACATCACTCTGAATGCGCCCGATCTCGTCTGATCTCGGAAGCTAAGCAGCGTAGGGCCTGGTTAGTACCTGGATGGGAGACCGCCTGGGAATACCAGGTGCTGTAGGCTTTTGTCTTTTGCTCGGCTTCTTTTTCGGCTCAAATGGCCAGCTTGCCAAGCACCAATTGAAGTAGATTGAGGGCTCCAAAGAGAAGCGCCTACGGCCACATCACTCTGAATGCGCCCGATCTCGTCTGATCTCGGAAGCTAAGCAGCGTAGGGCCTGGTTAGTACCTGGATGGGAGACCGCCTGGGAATACCAGGTGCTGTAGGCTTTTGTCTTTTGCTCGGCTTCTTTTTCGGCTCAAATGGCCAGCTTGCCAAGCACCAATTGAAGTAGATTGAGGGCTCCAAAGAGAAGCACCTACGGCCACATCACTCTGAATGCGCCCGATCTCGTCTGATCTCGGAAGCTAAGCAGCGTAGGGCCTGGTTAGTACCTGGATGGGAGACCGCCTGGGAATACCAGGTGCTGTAGGCTTTTGTCTTTTGCTCGGCTTCTTTTTCGGCTCAAATGGCCAGCTTGCCAAGCACCAATTGAAGTAGATTGAGGGCTCCAAAGAGAAGCGCCTACGGCCACATCACTCTGAATGCGCCCGATCTCGTCTGATCTCGGAAGCTAAGCAGCGTAGGGCCTGGTTAGTACCTGGATGGGAGACCGCCTGGGAATACCAGGTGCTGTAGGCTTTTGTCTTTTGCTCGGCTTCTTTTTCGGCTCAAATGGCCAGCTTGCCAAGCACCAATTGAAGTAGATTGAGGGCTCCAAAGAGAAGCGCCTACGGCCACATCACTCTGAATGCGCCCGATCTCGTCTGATCTCGGAAGCTAAGCAGCGTAGGGCCTGGTTAGTACCTGGATGGGAGACCGCCTGGGAATACCAGGTGCTGTAGGCTTTTGTCTTTTGCTCGGCTTCTTTTTCGGCTCAAATGGCCAGCTTGCCAAGCACCAATTGAAGTAGATTGAGGGCTCCAAAGAGAAGCGCCTACGGCCACATCACTCTGAATGCGCCCGATCTCGTCTGATCTCGGAAGCTAAGCAGCGTAGGGCCTGGTTAGTACCTGGATGGGAGACCGCCTGGGAATACCAGGTGCTGTAGGCTTTTGTCTTTTGCTCGGCTTCTTTTTCGGCTCAAATGGCCAGCTTGCCAAGCACCAATTGAAGTAGATTGAGGGCTCCAAAGAGAAGCGCCTACGGCCACATCACTCTGAATGCGCCCGATCTCGTCTGATCTCGGAAGCTAAGCAGCGTAGGGCCTGGTTAGTACCTGGATGGGAGACCGCCTGGGAATACCAGGTGCTGTAGGCTTTTGTCTTTTGCTCGGCTTCTTTTTCGGCTCAAATGGCCAGCTTGCCAAGCACCAATTGAAGTAGATTGAGGGCTCCAAAGAGAAGCGCCTACGGCCACATCACTCTGAATGCGCCCGATCTCGTCTGATCTCGGAAGCTAAGCAGCGTAGGGCCTGGTTAGTACCTGGATGGGAGACCGCCTGGGAATACCAGGTGCTGTAGGCTTTTGTCTTTTGCTCGGCTTCTTTTTCGGCTCAAATGGCCAGCTTGCCAAGCACCAATTGAAGTAGATTGAGGGCTCCAAAGAGAAGCGCCTACGGCCACATCACTCTGAATGCGCCCGATCTCGTCTGATCTCGGAAGCTAAGCAGCGTAGGGCCTGGTTAGTACCTGGATGGGAGACCGCCTGGGAATACCAGGTGCTGTAGGCTTTTGTCTTTTGCTCGGCTTCTTTTTCGGCTCAAATGGCCAGCTTGCCAAGCACCAATTGAAGTAGATTGAGGGCTCCAAAGAGAAGCGCCTACGGCCACATCACTCTGAATGCGCCCGATCTCGTCTGATCTCGGAAGCTAAGCAGCGTAGGGCCTGGTTAGTACCTGGATGGGAGACCGCCTGGGAATACCAGGTGCTGTAGGCTTTTGTCTTTTGCTCGGCTTCTTTTTCGGCTCAAATGGCCAGCTTGCCAAGCACCAATTGAAGTAGATTGAGGGCTCCAAAGAGAAGCGCCTACGGCCACATCACTCTGAATGCGCCCGATCTCGTCTGATCTCGGAAGCTAAGCAGCGTAGGGCCTGGTTAGTACCTGGATGGGAGACCGCCTGGGAATACCAGGTGCTGTAGGCTTTTGTCTTTTGCTCGGCTTCTTTTTCGGCTCAAATGGCCAGCTTGCCAAGCACCAATTGAAGTAGATTGAGGGCTCCAAAGAGAAGCGCCTACGGCCACATCACTCTGAATGCGCCCGATCTCGTCTGATCTCGGAAGCTAAGCAGCGTAGGGCCTGGTTAGTACCTGGATGGGAGACCGCCTGGGAATACCAGGTGCTGTAGGCTTTTGTCTTTTGCTCGGCTTCTTTTTCGGCTCAAATGGCCAGCTTGCCAAGCACCAATTGAAGTAGATTGAGGGCTCCAAAGAGAAGCGCCTACGGCCACATCACTCTGAATGCGCCCGATCTCGTCTGATCTCGGAAGCTAAGCAGCGTAGGGCCTGGTTAGTACCTGGATGGGAGACCGCCTGGGAATACCAGGTGCTGTAGGCTTTTGTCTTTTGCTCGGCTTCTTTTTCGGCTCAAATGGCCAGCTTGCCAAGCACCAATTGAAGTAGATTGAGGGCTCCAAAGAGAAGCGCCTACGGCCACATCACTCTGAATGCGCCCGATCTCGTCTGATCTCGGAAGCTAAGCAGCGTAGGGCCTGGTTAGTACCTGGATGGGAGACCGCCTGGGAATACCAGGTGCTGTAGGCTTTTGTCTTTTGCTCGGCTTCTTTTTCGGCTCAAATGGCCAGCTTGCCAAGCACCAATTGAAGTAGATTGAGGGCTCCAAAGAGAAGCGCCTACGGCCACATCACTCTGAATGCGCCCGATCTCGTCTGATCTCGGAAGCTAAGCAGCGTAGGGCCTGGTTAGTACCTGGATGGGAGACCGCCTGGGAATACCAGGTGCTGTAGGCTTTTGTCTTTTGCTCGGCTTCTTTTTCGGCTCAAATGGCCAGCTTGCCAAGCACCAATTGAAGTAGATTGAGGGCTCCAAAGAGAAGCGCCTACGGCCACATCACTCTGAATGCGCCCGATCTCGTCTGATCTCGGAAGCTAAGCAGCGTAGGGCCTGGTTAGTACCTGGATGGGAGACCGCCTGGGAATACCAGGTGCTGTAGGCTTTTGTCTTTTGCTCGGCTTCTTTTTCGGCTCAAATGGCCAGCTTGCCAAGCACCAATTGAAGTAGATTGAGGGCTCCAAAGAGAAGCGCCTACGGCCACATCACTCTGAATGCGCCCGATCTCGTCTGATCTCGGAAGCTAAGCAGCGTAGGGCCTGGTTAGTACCTGGATGGGAGACCGCCTGGGAATACCAGGTGCTGTAGGCTTTTGTCTTTTGCTCGGCTTCTTTTTCGGCTCAAATGGCCAGCTTGCCAAGCACCAATTGAAGTAGATTGAGGGCTCCAAAGAGAAGCGCCTACGGCCACATCACTCTGAATGCGCCCGATCTCGTCTGATCTCGGAAGCTAAGCAGCGTAGGGCCTGGTTAGTACCTGGATGGGAGACCGCCTGGGAATACCAGGTGCTGTAGGCTTTTGTCTTTTGCTCGGCTTCTTTTTCGGCTCAAATGGCCAGCTTGCCAAGCACCAATTGAAGTAGATTGAGGGCTCCAAAGAGAAGCGCCTACGGCCACATCACTCTGAATGCGCCCGATCTCGTCTGATCTCGGAAGCTAAGCAGCGTAGGGCCTGGTTAGTACCTGGATGGGAGACCGCCTGGGAATACCAGGTGCTGTAGGCTTTTGTCTTTTGCTCGGCTTCTTTTTCGGCTCAAATGGCCAGCTTGCCAAGCACCAATTGAAGTAGATTGAGGGCTCCAAAGAGAAGCGCCTACGGCCACATCACTCTGAATGCGCCCGATCTCGTCTGATCTCGGAAGCTAAGCAGCGTAGGGCCTGGTTAGTACCTGGATGGGAGACCGCCTGGGAATACCAGGTGCTGTAGGCTTTTGTCTTTTGCTCGGCTTCTTTTTCGGCTCAAATGGCCAGCTTGCCAAGCACCAATTGAAGTAGATTGAGGGCTCCAAAGAGAAGCGCCTA
>NW_028320491.1:0-7500 GCF_062004578.1 Staurois parvus | reverse complement strand
CCTGGTTAGTACCTGGATGGGAGACCGCCTGGGAATACCAGGTGCTGTAGGCTTTTGTCTTTTGCTCGGCTTCTTTTTCGCCTCAAATGGCCAGCTTGCCAAGCACCAATTGAAGTAGATTGAGGGCTCCAAAGAGAAGCGCCTACGGCCACATCACTCTGAATGCGCCCGATCTCGTCTGATCTCGGAAGCTAAGCAGCGTAGGGCCTGGTTAGTACCTGGATGGGAGACCGCCTGGGAATACCAGGTGCTGTAGGCTTTTGTCTTTTGCTCGGCTTCTTTTTCGCCTCAAATGGCCAGCTTGCCAAGCACCAATTGAAGTAGATTGAGGGCTCCAAAGAGAAGCGCCTACGGCCACATCACTCTGAATGCGCCCGATCTCGTCTGATCTCGGAAGCTAAGCAGCGTAGGGCCTGGTTAGTACCTGGATGGGAGACCGCCTGGGAATACCAGGTGCTGTAGGCTTTTGTCTTTTGCTCGGCTTCTTTTTCGCCTCAAATGGCCAGCTTGCCAAGCACCAATTGAAGTAGATTGAGGGCTCCAAAGAGAAGCGCCTACGGCCACATCACTCTGAATGCGCCCGATCTCGTCTGATCTCGGAAGCTAAGCAGCGTAGGGCCTGGTTAGTACCTGGATGGGAGACCGCCTGGGAATACCAGGTGCTGTAGGCTTTTGTCTTTTGCTCAGCTTCTTTTTCGCCTCAAATGGCCAGCTTGCCAAGCACCAATTGAAGTAGATTGAGGGCTCCAAAGAGAAGCGCCTACGGCCACATCACTCTGAATGCGCCCGATCTCGTCTGATCTCGGAAGCTAAGCAGCGTAGGGCCTGGTTAGTACCTGGATGGGAGACCGCCTGGGAATACCAGGTGCTGTAGGCTTTTGTCTTTTGCTCGGCTTCTTTTTCGCCTCAAATGGCCAGCTTGCCAAGCACCAATTGAAGTAGATTGAGGGCTCCAAAGAGAAGCGCCTACGGCCACATCACTCTGAATGCGCCCGATCTCGTCTGATCTCGGAAGCTAAGCAGCGTAGGGCCTGGTTAGTACCTGGATGGGAGACCGCCTGGGAATACCAGGTGCTGTAGGCTTTTGTCTTTTGCTCGGCTTCTTTTTCGCCTCAAATGGCCAGCTTGCCAAGCACCAATTGAAGTAGATTGAGGGCTCCAAAGAGAAGCGCCTACGGCCACATCACTCTGAATGCGCCCGATCTCGTCTGATCTCGGAAGCTAAGCAGCGTAGGGCCTGGTTAGTACCTGGATGGGAGACCGCCTGGGAATACCAGGTGCTGTAGGCTTTTGTCTTTTGCTCGGCTTCTTTTTCGCCTCAAATGGCCAGCTTGCCAAGCACCAATTGAAGTAGATTGAGGGCTCCAAAGAGAAGCGCCTACGGCCACATCACTCTGAATGCGCCCAATCTCGTCTGATCTCGGAAGCTAAGCAGCGTAGGGCCTGGTTAGTACCTGGATGGGAGACCGCCTGGGAATACCAGGTGCTGTAGGCTTTTGTCTTTTGCTCGGCTTCTTTTTCGCCTCAAATGGCCAGCTTGCCAAGCACCAATTGAAGTAGATTGAGGGCTCCAAAGAGAAGCGCCTACGGCCACATCACTCTGAATGCGCCCGATCTCGTCTGATCTCGGAAGCTAAGCAGCGTAGGGCCTGGTTAGTACCTGGATGGGAGACCGCCTGGGAATACCAGGTGCTGTAGGCTTTTGTCTTTTGCTCGGCTTCTTTTTCGCCTCAAATGGCCAGCTTGCCAAGCACCAATTGAAGTAGATTGAGGGCTCCAAAGAGAAGCGCCTACGGCCACATCACTCTGAATGCGCCCGATCTCGTCTGATCTCGGAAGCTAAGCAGCGTAGGGCCTGGTTAGTACCTGGATGGGAGACCGCCTGGGAATACCAGGTGCTGTAGGCTTTTGTCTTTTGCTCGGCTTCTTTTTCGCCTCAAATGGCCAGCTTGCCAAGCACCAATTGAAGTAGATTGAGGGCTCCAAAGAGAAGCGCCTACGGCCACATCACTCTGAATGCGCCCGATCTCGTCTGATCTCGGAAGCTGAGCAGCGTAGGGCCTGGTTAGTACCTGGATGGGAGACCGCCTGGGAATACCAGGTGCTGTAGGCTTTTGTCTTTTGCTCGGCTTCTTTTTCGCCTCAAATTGCCAGCTTGCCAAGCACCAATTGAAGTAGATTGAGGGCTCCAAAGAAAAACGCCTACGGCCACATCACTCTGAATGCGCCCGATCTCGTCTGATCTCGGAAGCTAAGCAGCGTAGGGCCTGGTTAGTACCTGGATGGGAGACCGCCTGGGAATACCAGGTGCTGTAGGCTTTTGTCTTTTGCTCGGCTTCTTTTTCGCCTCAAATGGCCAGCTTGCCAAGCACCAATTGAAGTAGATTGAGGGCTCCAAAGAGAAGCGCCTACGGCCACATCACTCTGAATGCGCCCGATCTCGTCTGATCTCGGAAGCTAAGCAGCGTAGGGCCTGGTTAGTACCTGGATGGGAGACCGCCTGGGAATACCAGGTGCTGTAGGCTTTTGTCTTTTGCTCGGCTTCTTTTTCGCCTCAAATGGCCAGCTTGCCAAGCACCAATTGAAGTAGATTGAGGGCTCCAAAGAGAAGCGCCTACGGCCACATCACTCTGAATGCGCCCGATCTCGTCTGATCTCGGAAGCTGAGCAGCGTAGGGCCTGGTTAGTACCTGGATGGGAGACCGCCTGGGAATACCAGGTGCTGTAGGCTTTTGTCTTTTGCTCGGCTTCTTTTTCGCCTCAAATGGCCAGCTTGCCAAGCACCAATTGAAGTAGATTGAGGGCTCCAAAGAGAAGCGCCTACGGCCACATCACTCTGAATGCGCCCGATCTCGTCTGATCTCGGAAGCTAAGCAGCGTAGGGCCTGGTTAGTACCTGGATGGGAGACCGCCTGGGAATACCAGGTGCTGTAGGCTTTTGTCTTTTGCTCGGCTTCTTTTTCGCCTCAAATGGCCAGCTTGCCAAGCACCAATTGAAGTAGATTGAGGGCTCCAAAGAGAAGCGCCTACGGCCACATCACTCTGAATGCGCCCGATCTCGTCTGATCTCGGAAGCTAAGCAGCGTAGGGCCTGGTTAGTACCTGGATGGGAGACCGCCTGGGAATACCAGGTGCTGTAGGCTTTTGTCTTTTGCTCGGCTTCTTTTTCGCCTCAAATGGCCAGCTTGCCAAGCACCAATTGAAGTAGATTGAGGGCTCCAAAGAGAAGCGCCTACGGCCACATCACTCTGAATGCGCCCGATCTCGTCTGATCTCGGAAGCTAAGCAGCGTAGGGCCTGGTTAGTACCTGGATGGGAGACCGCCTGGGAATACCAGGTGCTGTAGGCCTTTGTCTTTTGCTCGGCTTCTTTTTCGCCTCAAATGGCCAGCTTGCCAAGCACCAATTGAAGTAGATTGAGGGCTCCAAAGAGAAGCGCCTACGGCCACATCACTCTGAATGCGCCCGATCTCGTCTGATCTCGGAAGCTAAGCAGCGTTGGGCCTGGTTAGTACCTGGATGGGAGACCGCCTGGGAATACCAGGTGCTGTAGGCTTTTGTCTTTTGCTCGGCTTCTTTTTCGCCTCAAATGGCCAGCTTGCCAAGCACCAATTGAAGTAGATTGAGGGCTCCAAAGAGAAGCGCCTACGGCCACATCACTCTGAATGCGCCCGATCTCGTCTGATCTTGTGAAGCTAAGCAGCGTAGGGCCTGGTTAGTACCTGGATGGGAGACCGCCTGGGAATACCAGGTGCTGTAGGCTTTTGTCTTTTGCTCGGCTTCTTTTTCGCCTCAAATGGCCAGCTTGCCAAGCACCAATTGAAGTAGATTGAGGGCTCCAAAGAGAAGCGCCTACGGCCACATCACTCTGAATGCGCCCGATCTCGTCTGATCTCGGAAGCTAAGCAGCGTAGGGCCTGGTTAGTACCTGGATGGGAGACCGCCTGGGAATACCAGGTGCTGTAGGCTTTTGTCTTTTGCTCGGCTTCTTTTTCGCCTCAAATGGCCAGCTTGCCAAGCACCAATTGAAGTAGATTGAGGGCTCCAAAGAGAAGCGCCTACGGCCACATCACTCTGAATGCGCCCGATCTCGTCTGATCTCAGAAGCTAAGCAGCGTAGGGCCTGGTTAGTACCTGGATGGGAGACCGCCTGGGAATACCAGGTGCTGTAGGCTTTTGTCTTTTGCTCGGCTTCTTTTTCGCCTCAAATGGCCAGCTTGCCAAGCACCAATTGAAGTAGATTGAGGGCTCCAAAGAGAAGCGCCTACGGCCACATCACTCTGAATGCGCCCGATCTCGTCTGATCTCGGAAGCTAAGCAGCGTAGGGCCTGGTTAGTACCTGGATGGGAGACCGCCTGGGAATACCAGGTGCTGTAGGCTTTTGTCTTTTGCTCGGCTTCTTTTTCGCCTCAAATGGCCAGCTTGCCAAGCACCAATTGAAGTAGATTGAGGGCTCCAAAGAGAAGCGCCTACGGCCACATCACTCTGAATGCGCCCGATCTCGTCTGATCTCGGAAGCTAAGCAGCGTAGGGCCTGGTTAGTACCTGGATGGGAGACCGCCTGGGAATACCAGGTGCTGTAGGCTTTTGTCTTTTGCTCGGCTTCTTTTTCGCCTCAAATGGCCAGCTTGCCAAGCACCAATTGAAGTAGATTGAGGGCTCCAAAGAGAAGCGCCTACGGCCACATCACTCTGAATGCGCCCGATCTCGTCTGATCTCGGAAGCTAAGCAGCGTAGGGCCTGGTTAGTACCTGGATGGGAGACCGCCTGGGAATGCCAGGTGCTGTAGGCTTTTGTCTTTTGCTCGGCTTCTTTTTCGCCTCAAATGGCCAGCTTGCCAAGCACCAATTGAAGTAGATTGAGGGCTCCAAAGAGAAGCGCCTACGGCCACATCACTCTGAATGCGCCCGATCTCGTCTGATCTCGGAAGCTAAGCAGCGTAGGGCCTGGTTAGTACCTGGATGGGAGACCGCCTGGGAATACCAGGTGCTGTAGGCTTTTGTCTTTTGCTCGGCTTCTTTTTCGCCTCAAATGGCCAGCTTGCCAAGCACCAATTGAAGTAGATTGAGGGCTCCAAAGAGAAGCGCCTACGGCCACATCACTCTGAATGCGCCCGATCTCGTCTGATCTCGGAAGCTGAGCAGCGTAGGGCCTGGTTAATACCTGGATGGGAGACCGCCTGGGAATACCAGGTGCTGTAGGCTTTTGTCTTTTGCTCGGCTTCTTTTTCGCCTCAAATGGCCAGCTTGCCAAGCACCAATTGAAGTAGATTGAGGGCTCCAAAGAGAAGCGCCTACGGCCACATCACTCTGAATGCGCCCGATCTCGTCTGATCTCGGAAGCTAAGCAGCGTAGGGCCTGGTTAGTACCTAGATGGGAGACCGCCTGGGAATACCAGGTGCTGTAGGCTTTTGTCTTTTGCTCGGCTTCTTTTTCGCCTCAAATGGCCAGCTTGCCAAGCACCAATTGAAGTAGATTGAGGGCTCCAAAGAGAAGCGCCTACGGCCACATCACTCTGAATGCGCCCGATCTCGTCTGATCTCGGAAGCTAAGCAGCGTAGGGCCTGGTTAGTACCTGGATGGGAGACCGCCTGGGAATACCAGGTGCTGTAGGCTTTTGTCTTTTGCTCGGCTTCTTTTTCGCCTCAAATGGCCAGCTTGCCAAGCACCAATTGAAGTAGATTGAGGGCTCCAAAGAGAAGCGCCTACGGCCACATCACTCTGAATGCGCCCGATCTCGTCTGATCTCGGAAGCTAAGCAGCGTAGGGCCTGGTTAGTACCTGGATGGGAGACCGCCTGGGAATACCAGGTGCTGTAGGCTTTTGTCTTTTGCTCGGCTTCTTTTTCGCCTCAAATGGCCAGCTTGCCAAGCACCAATTGAAGTAGATTGAGGGCTCCAAAGAGAAGCGCCTATGGCCACATCACTCTGAATGCGCCCGATCTCGTCTGATCTCGGAAGCTAAGCAGCGTAGGGCCTGGTTAGTACCTGGATGGGAGACCGCCTGGGAATACCAGGTGCTGTAGGCTTTTGTCTTTTGCTCGGCTTCTTTTTCGCCTCAAATGGCCAGCTTGCCAAGCACCAATTGAAGTAGATTGAGGGCTCCAAAGAGAAGCGCCTACGGCCACATCACTCTGAATGCGCCCGATCTCGTCTGATCTCGGAAGCTAAGCAGCGTAGGGCCTGGTTAGTACCTGGATGGGAGACCGCCTGGGAATACCAGGTGCTGTAGGCTTTTGTCTTTTGCTCGGCTTCTTTTTCGCCTCAAATGGCCAGCTTGCCAAGCACCAATTGAAGTAGATTGAGGGCTCCAAAGAGAAGCGCCTACGGCCACATCACTCTGAATGCGCCCGATCTCGTCTGATCTCGGAAGCTAAGCAGCGTAGGGCCTGGTTAGTACCTGGATGGGAGACCGCCTGGGAATACCAGGTGCTGTAGGCTTTTGTCTTTTGCTCGGCTTCTTTTTCGCCTCAAATGGCCAGCTTGCCAAGCACCAATTGAAGTAGATTGAGGGCTCCAAAGAGAAGCGCCTACGGCCACATCACTCTGAATGCGCCCGATCTCGTCTGATCTCGGAAGCTGAGCAGCGTAGGGCCTGGTTAGTACCTGGATGGGAGACCGCCTGGGAATACCAGGTGCTGTAGGCTTTTGTCTTTTGCTCGGCTTCTTTTTCGCCTCAAATGGCCAGCTTGCCAAGCACCAATTGAAGTAGATTGAGGGCTCCAAAGAGAAGCGCCTACGGCCACATCACTCTGAATGCGCCCGATCTCGTCTGATCTCGGAAGCTGAGCAGCGTAGGGCCTGGTTAGTACCTGGATGGGAGACCGCCTGGGAATACCAGGTGCTGTAGGCTTTTGTCTTTTGCTCGGCTTCTTTTTCGCCTCAAATGGCCAGCTTGCCAAGCACCAATTGAAGTAGATTGAGGGCTCCAAAGAGAAGCGCCTACGGCCACATCACTCTGAATGCGCCCGATCTCGTCTGATCTCGGAAGCTAAGCAGCGTAGGGCCTGGTTAGTACCTGGATGGGAGACCGCCTGGGAATACCAGGTGCTGTAGGCTTTTGTCTTTTGCTCGGCTTCTTTTTCGCCTCAAATGGCCAGCTTGCCAAGCACCAATTGAAGTAGATTGAGGGCTCCAAAGAGAAGCGCCTACGGCCACATCACTCTGAATGCGCCCGATCTCGTCTGATCTCGGAAGCTAAGCAGCGTAGGGCCTGGTTAGTACCTGGATGGGAGACCGCCTGGGAATACCAGGTGCTGTAGGCTTTTGTCTTTTGCTCGGCTTCTTTTTCGCCTCAAATGGCCAGCTTGCCAAGCACCAATTGAAGTAGATTGAGGGCTCCAAAGAGAAGCGCCTACGGCCACATCACTCTGAATGCGCCCGATCTCGTCTGATCTCGGAAGCTAAGCAGCGTAGGGCCTGGTTAGTACCTGGATGGGAGACCGCCTGGGAATACCAGGTGCTGTAGGCTTTTGTCTTTTGCTCGGCTTCTTTTTCGCCT